>NW_026057576.1:3865174-3929465 GCF_023721935.1 Panthera uncia | reverse complement strand
GAGATTAACCGGACACGGCGGGACATCCAAGGGGTCCTAGGCCTGGACAGAGGGAGGGACGATTGTCTGAGATTAGCCGGACACGACGGGGCATCCAAGGGGTCCTAGGCCTGGCAGAGTCCTGATGCTCATGGTCCCTCACTTTTGTGTACTGGTTCACAATTGACAAGTACATTTTGTCCCACTTCATAATCATTACTACCATCATATAAAAAGGTTGGTTAATATCTGAATGCCTTGTACATATGCTATACCCAATATAGCACAAAGTGTTTTTTTTTTTTTTTTGAGAGAGAGAGGGAGGGGCAGAGAGAGAGGAGGAGCCCAACATGGGGCTCAAGCTCACAAACCACGAGATCGTGACCTGAGCCAAAACCAAGAGTCGGACACTTAACCAACTGAGCCACTCGGTCACCCCATTGCACAAAAGTTCTTTAGAGACATAAAACCCGTCGAATACTCTGAGAGTCACCCTATGCTTGGAAACTTGGGGGTTTTAGCATCTTATAGTTTACAGATGTGAGTAAACCTGAACCCCTGGCAGTGTGCATTTTCGATAAAGAATTATGGGAGTTCAAGGGATATGCCATTCTGTTTGTATAATTGTGTAAGTGGAAACGGAATTTTTATATAAATTTTTGAAAAGCTGCCTTTATTACTACTTGTTGGATGTCTACAGTGAATCTATCCTGGGCACTGGTGGCATGGTCCCTGAATCCACCCCTGGGCTGGGGCAGAAAAGAGAGGGCTGGGTCACTGAGCAGCTAAGGAAGCAGAGAGAGGGCACCCATGTGGTCTTGGCTGAGCCAGCGATGGCTTCCCAGGCCAAGGATCTCCAGAGACCCCTTTGTTCCTGTGAGGGTTGATGTGTGGCCCAACACATCATGTGGGAGTGACATTGGCAAAGACCTGCAGGTGAGAAAAAGATCGGGTAAGAGGGGCATAGAAGGAAGACAGTAGGTGTGAGGGAACTCGCCTAAGAGAGGTCGGGCAGGGTGTTTGGGGCAGGAGAAGAGGTCAGCATGGCAGGACGTAAGCAAGTGAGCGTGCTCAGAGTTGAGGCTGGAGAGGCACGTTAAACAGCGTGCAGGGTGGGGATTGTATACACATGAGAAGGAAAATGCATCGTCCTGTCTCCAAAGGGTCTGTAGACCCATCAATGGGTAAGAATTGCCCTGGTGATAGTTCTCAGCCACTCACATTGAATTAGGTCCCTGCCTATAGCCCCACAGCAGGCACCCCAATGGTCCCTCCATCATATATATCATGATCACCTTGTATTTTAGACTGTTACATGCTCAGCTCCCCCACTAGACTGTAAACCTTTGAACATAGCAATGTGTTTCTCCTCTCACTCACCCTAAAGCTTGATACAGCACTTGGCATATTGAAGGCCATAAGAAACGTTGGGTGAATTTTGCCGTTAAAGCAGTGTTCGTGCTAAGCATTATAACAACATGTTGGCTGGGGGCACCTGGGTGGCTCAGTCAGTTGAACGTCTGACTCTTGATTTCAGCTCAGGTCATGATCTCATGGTCCATGAATTCGAGCCCCACTGTCAGTGCAGAGCCTGCTTGGGATCCTCTGTCTCCTTCCCGCTGCCCCTCCCTATCTCTCTCTCAAAATAAATAAACTTAAAACAAAAAATGCGTTGTCTGCATCATCTGGCCATGAGCTTTACAACACATCACGTCTGAGCCTGGTTTATTCCCTTGGAAAAACGGATTAAAGAAATCGCTCTATCAGTTAGAGATCTATGAGCTTTCTTTTTAAATGTTTACATATTTATTTTGAGAGAGAGAGCACGAGCAGGTGCGGGGCAGAGAGAGAGGAGAGAGAGAATCCCAAGTAAGCGCCACACTCAGCGTGGAGCCCCACGTGGGGCTCCATCTCTGGACTGAGAGACCGTGACCTGAGCCAAAATCAAGAGGTGGACGCTTGACCGACTGAGCCGAGCTTTCTACCCGTAATTAGTTTTTACAGCTTATCTTAGAATTTTAACTGCTTATTTGTGGCGTGCTGCCTTGCCAGGCATCATATTTCAGTGCTTTGGCTTGAGTCAGAGGAGGTCCTGAATGCCCGTATGGAAAGAACAATTTTCTAAATAAAATAAATTGCTTCAACAAAGGCCGGAATCCAACACTGGCTGCATGTGAAAATGCTTTTATCAGCTTACAGTCTTGTTATAAAATAATTTTTACGCTTACACAAGATGAGTAGTTGCGCCTAGAAAACCCATAGAGTTTTATATTTTTGCCTAGAAAATTTAATTAGTAAATCAGGCCATTCAATTTCCACAATTAACTGGATAACTGACATTTATCGATTGATAATTGAACTGGATAATTAACTGGAAAATATTATGACAGAATGGGAAGGGTTTTTTTTTTGTTTTGTTTTGTTTTTTCCTTGGGAACTGGTTAACAGTCCTCCATCTGGTTCATACATGGAGAGTCGTTGCTGTTTCACTTCCAGAATTATTCTCTCAGTGGAAAAAAAAAATGGTATTGAAGCATGAGTGATTCTACAATAAACAGTACAAGCTAGAGGTGAGGTAAATTATGAAACCAGTCTTCACAAGAAAACTCTAACTTGCTAGCATTCCACATGGAGGTGGCCTTTGTTGCTTATGCTAGAAGTCTGATTCTTTGTTGGTGGGAAGGATACCTGGAATGATAAAAAACGTACCTCTGTGATGTTGGCCAGTAATCTAGAAGCAGCAATAGCGATAAGAACCACACGAGTAACAATAATGGTCAACAGTATCCCAACAATATGAAAAGCGGCTCATGTAAGTGATGTGATAGGGGCACAGCTAAGAGTCGGGTAGCTCTGGGTTGGAAATATGGCTCGGCCCCCCAGCGGTCAGGACTTTTGGTAGATGACTTAAATTCTCCGAACAATGGTTGTCTAACTTGTAAAATGGTACCGGGTTCAGGAGTTGTACTAAGAAGTAAAATCTCAATTAAAGTGAGCCAAGCGTTGGCTCCCAGGAGACGCATCCGTATTATCGGTGGCTGTTGTGGTGATTGTGTCCAAAATGGTACCGTGGGGAGTAGTCTATTCAATACCTCTGTTGGTATCTTGGAGAGGCGCGTGACTGAATCCTCAAGGCACCTTGGGACAGGTGCGTGTGCTGGGCAGAGGAGGAGGTGGGTGCCTGGGCCAGCCCAGGCCCTCTCGGGAAGAAGTGTGCGCTCTTGGCCTTGGTCTACCAGACAGCAGGCTTTTAGGGGTCTGGGAATCAGAGAGGAGGAAGAAGATTATTGTAAGGAGGACAGTGCAGCAAGACATGATGTTGGAGGCAGGGAGACTGCAATCATAAGACAGGGGTGGAGAGGAGCCTGGACCCGGGCAGGGGTAGTGAGGAGTCGTGCTAGACTCCATCCAGGGAGCAGCATGGGCCCAGTTAGTAACAGCTAACCCGTGACAGGCATACGAAGCACCAGCATCGCTCTGGATGCTCTCCAGGCTTTCAGTTGCTTAATGCTCATACTGGCCCTAGAGGTGGGAACCTTCAACATTCCCTGTTTCATTTGTGCCCAGGGCTTAACTGATAGAGGTGTTCAAGCGACAGCACAGATCGATGCCATTGAAAGAAGTTTTATTTCTCACAGTTTCCAAGAAGAGGGGCACGCCACACCACAGAGGCCCACAAAGAGAAGTCCCAGGGTCAACGGGAAGAAGGTGTGAAGGCCCAGAGTCTTTCCAGTGGTTTTTATGGGGATGAGAAGGAATGGGTAAGGCAGAGTAAGCCAGTTTGAGCAGATGTGGATCGGATACCTTGAATAATTTTGATCGGCTTTGTCTATAGAGGGCGTCTCTAGTCGTCCAGCACCTAGCTCTTGGGTGATGTGGGGCCAAGGAAATACTGGCTTGGTGTGACAGAGTGGGATAAAGGAGGTGTTGGGGAATACGGGATCTGGATTGGTTGGTTTGCATAGGAAAGTCGCACTCTGAGGGAAGCAGCTTGCTATCTGTAGGAATTAGCTAACCCAGGAAGGGGTGGTCACGCCCCTGGCCAGCCAGGCCCCCAAGACGTCAAAGTATCCTAAAACATAGAAAATAAAAAGCAGGATTAATATATCCCTTTTGACAGAGAGGGTAAGTAATTTGCATTAAGACCACACAGCTAAATGATGAAGTTAGACATTCAGTCGAGGGACAGTCTTTGGGCTTAGCCACTGTGATAACTCTCTCCAGTTAAGGTGGACCTTTTTAAAAGTGGTGAAGTGAAAGGGTTCACTTCACTGATTACGGCAAACAGTTCTTCACAAACCAGTAAAGGTTTTGGGGGGAGGAATTTTGAAGTGTCTTATTTTGTTTTAATTTTTAACTGAAATATAATTGACATGCTCCTATACGTTTCAGGTGTATATCAGAGTGGTTCAATATTTGTATATACTATGAAAGGATTCCCACGATAAGTCTAGTTATCATCTCGCCACACAAAGTTATTACAATAGTAACGCTCTTCTCGCGGGGCGTCTGGCTGGCTTAGTCGTTGGAGGACGCAACTCTTGATCACAGGGTTGTAGGTTTGAGCCCCACGCTGGGTATAGAGATTACTTAAAAATAAAATTAAAAAAAAACCCCTCTATTCCCTGTGCTGTGCATTACATGCCCGTGACTTATTTATTTTATAACTGGAAGTTCAATCCCCTTTGTAAGCCCCTTCACTTATTTCACCTGCCCCCCGTATAATGGCCTTACAGAGAATGGGGGCAGCTCTCCAAGGTTCACATGAAGGCATCGTTACTATTGCAACTTGACTAAATACACTTCACTTCCATGATCCGAGGAGAAGTGCCGTCATCACGCACCAGAATGCTTTCCAGAATTCAAGAGGGTACGTTTGACTCCAGATGTCATCCTGATTAATGGGGAGCAGGTGGCTTGACAACCCAGGCGAGTCCTCATGCCCCATGGATGGTTTAGATTTTGGCTGGCCTGAAGCACAGAGATGGTCATTGATGACCTTCCAAGGTTCACTGGGCACCTGACATAGTTTTTTCTCATTTCCACGGATCCTCATGGACCCGTAGCTTCCTCCTGGTTGACACAAAGGGAGGCAGCAAATGAGCTGATCAAAGGGACTTCAGCCTTCCCCGAGTTATGTGGGCCAGCATGGCATTGGGAACACCTCCTCGACTTGCTTAATCCCTCTTCCAAAAGGTGTCAGGACATGGAAATTGACATTTAGATGAAAGTTGCAGATTCACAAACAATAATATTCTCTCCTCTTTGTGAAAAATAAAATGTGCTATTGTTTCCCTGGATCAAAAAATAGAAATATTTTGATTTCCAATCCTTTTCTTTTATTTGCTTTTATTTAAAAAAAAAAAGACAAACAAAAACTCGCAAGCAAACCATTGGCTTCATGGGAGTTGTGTGTCAAATCAACACACATTTCTTGGGCAGCTGTCACGGGCTGGGCACTGTATTAAAACACCTTATCTTACTGTCGTGTCTATAGACGCATCAGCTCATTTAATTCAGATACCAACCTGCTGAGGCAGGCAGGGCAGACTTTGCGTTAAGTGTTGTTTTTGTCAGATCAGCCACATTTCTCGTTCTGCAAATAAAAGGAAAGACACAGATATCGGCCTGCCCGGTTAAGATCTCAATGTTTTTCCCACATAAGCAGAGGTCTAGGCTGTGGTTGGCATTGGTTCGGTTGTTCAGTGACACCATTCGGTGCCTGGCTGTCTCCAGCTTGCTGCTCTGCCTTCCTTGCTGACTTGGCTCCTGTCACCAGCCTTATTGCCAACTTGCAACCTCTTGTCTAAATTCTACACAGAAAACCCTGGCAGGAATCGGCTCTGTCTGACCCTACCCTCCTGGGCAACAACTCTTTACGGTTAGCTCTGGAAATAAAAATGTTATGCTGTCCATAGTTCCATGGTATCAGTTATACAAGACTGTTTTCCCTGTGAGGGAAAGGTGAAAGAGGAGAAATTATCTTTTCATTTTTTAGTTGAAAAGCCCACCCTAGCGGGGGTGGGGGTGAGAAGAACCAGAGGTTTGTTTCTACGTTCACTTTTCGATTCACGGCTGTGTCAGGTTTTTCTTAATACATCATCTCCATTCCTTTTTCTATTAAAAAAAATTTTTTTTGTTTATTTTTGAGAGGGAGAGAAAGAGAGCATGAGCAGGCAAGGGGTAGAGAGAGAGGGAGACACAGAGTCTGAAGCAGGCTCCAGGCCCCGAGTTGTCAGCACAGAGTCTGACGCTGGGCTCGAACCCATGAACCGCGAGATCATGACCTGAGCCAAAGTTGGACACTTAACCGACTGAGCCACCCAGGCACCCCACAGCATCTCCATTCTTCTTCTTTTTTTTAATTAATTTTATTTTCAAAAAATTTACATCCAAGTTAGTTAGCATATAGTGCAACCATGATTTCAGGAGTAGATTCCTTAGTGCCCCTTACCCATTTAGCCCACCCCCCTGCCACAACCCCCTCCTGTAACCCTCAGTTTGTTCTCCATATTTATGAGTCTCTTCTGTTTTGTCCCCCTCCCTGTTTTTATATTATTTTTGTTTCCCTTCCCTTATGTTCATCTGTTTTGTCTCTTAAAGTCCTCATAGGAGTGAAGACATATGATTTTTGTTTTTCTCTAATTTCACTTAGCATAATACCCTCTAGTTCCACGTACTTGCAAATGGCAAGCTTTCATTCTTTTTGCCGAGTAATACTCCATTGTATATATATGCCACATCTTTATCCATTCATCCATCGATGGACATTTGGGCTCTTTCCATACTTTGGCTATTGTTGCTAGTGCTGCTATAAACACTGGGGTGCATGTGCCCCTTCGAAACAGCACACCTGTATCCCTTGGATAAATGCCGAGTAGGGCAATTGCTGGGTCGTAGGGTAGTTCTATTTTTAGTTTTTTGAGGACCCTCCATACTGTTTTCCAGAGTGGCTGCACCAGCTTGCGTTCCCACCAACAACGCAAAAGAGATCCTCTTTCTCCGCATCCTCGCCAACATCTGCTGTTGCCTGAGTTGTTAATGTTAGCCGTTCTGACAGGTGTCAGGTGGTATCTCATTGTGGTTTTGACTTATATTTCCCTGATGATGAGTGATGTGGAGCATTTTTTCATGTGTCGGTCGGCCATCTGGATGTCTTCTTTGGAGAAGTGTCTATTCATGCCTTTTGCCCATTTCTTCACTGGATTGTTTTTTGGGCGTTGAGTTTGATAAGTTCTTTATAGATTTTGGATACTAACCCTTTATCTGATATGTTGTGTGCAAATATCTTCTCCCATTCTGTTGGTTGCCTTTTAGTTTTGCAGATTGTTTCCTTCGCTGTGCAGAAGCTTTTTATTTTGCCGAGGTTCCAGTAGTTCATTTTTGGCCAACTCCATTCTTAACTGAGTTTTTGCTCTGTCTTGGATTCTAGGTCTTCCGCTTTGGGGACAACGAGTGATGAGGTTATGGCCAGACCTTTTGGTGGGAGCAGTCACTTCTGGGCCAGAACGTGCAGGAACAACTTGAGGGTGCAGACTTCCAGCACGACAGCGCATAAAGTAGTAGCTCAGGGGCGTCGTGGTGGCCTTGTCGATGTGTCCACTTGGGGAGGATGCCATCCCCAGTTACTCAGCCAAACGCCAATCTAGGTGATGCTCCCAGGGTACTTCGTAGATGTGATAAAGGTCCAAAGTCAGCTGACCTGAAACAAGAGTGTATTATCCTGGGTAACCTGGGTGGGCCGATCAACCAGTGGAAAGGCTTTAAGAGGAAGAAGGAAGTCAGCCTGAGGACAGCGGTGTCAGCCTGTGCCAAGGGCTCCAGCCTGCCCTCCACATTTCAGACCGTCCCAGCCAGCCCCGGCGATTGCATAAGCCATTCGTTCCAACAAATCCCATTATCTCCTATGGGACTGGTTGAACCCTGACTGATACAGACGCTATTACTCCGTGTCTTGAAAGCTATACTAGCCCACATTTTCAAACCTGACACTGTGTGTCCTTAGGCAGCGTATTTGTTTCCTGGGGCAGCCGTTACAAATTACCACAGACTTTGTGACATTTATGTGGAGGCCGCGTGAAGGCCAAAAGTTCCGTATCTGGGCGTCGGCAGAGACGTACCCCTCCGCAGGCTCTGGGGGGCACCTTCCTTGCCCTTTCCAGCTGCTGGTGGCCCTAGGTGTGCCTTCCTTGTAGATCATCACTCCCATCTTCGCTTTTGTCTTCTCCTGGCCTTTTCCTCTGTGTCCGTGTCACCTCCTCTTCTGTCTCTTGTAAGGACACTTGTCATTGGATGTAGTGTCCACCTAAATCATCCAGGGTGATCTCATCTCAAGATCCTAAATTATATCTGTAAGACCCCTTTTCCAAATAAGTTTACATTCACAGATTCTGGAGAATACAGTTTTTCGGGGGTGGGGAGCTAACGTTCAACTCACTATATGCAGTTTTCAGTTTGGGATAATTTCCTAGTGGGTCTGCAGCTGTAAAAATAACAGACTCTCGCGGTGCCTGTGTGGCTCAGTCAGTTAAGTATCCAACTCTCGATTCTGGCTTGGGTCATGATCTCACAGTTCGTGACGGTGCGGAGCCTGCTTGGGATTCTCTCTCTCCCTCTCCCCGGCTCGTGCGTGCTCATGCTCTCTTTCTCTCTCCCTCAAAATTAAAAAATAAACATTAAAAAAAAAGAATGGAATATAATATCGGTGACTTAATCAACCTAATTTTAACTTCATTCTGTTCTTCCCAGTTCCAAACTCTTCTCTGTTCTTCCATGGGTCCCAGCTTACTTCACTAATGACATAGGGTGATGGTTGATTATGATCTGCAGTCTTTAGGTGTCTCTTGGGGGCCCCCTTGTGTCCTGCTGCTACCCTCACAGGCCTCCACTGATGAGGGTGAGCTGGGGCAGCCCTCCCCTTCCAGTACAGTAGTGCCTTACTTCCCTCCATAACAGTCCAGTACATCAGTGTATGTTGGACGTTCCAGATCTTTTCCTCCTCCAGCAAGGTTATAGTGTTGAGTAAGTTAGCATATTCTGGATATATCTGCAGTGCCTTCAGGATCATCTCCACTTGATGCACTTAAATGAAATTCAAATATGACTTTAGAGCCTTCAATGTCAAATATGACTTCAAAGTGTAATGTAGAATGTTAGTGTAGGTTTTTTCTTTTTTAAATAGGATTTCTACAGTGCATCTGATAGGAAAACATCCTTAAAATTTGTCAGTCCCTTTGGAGGCTGTTCAAAAATCTCACTTCTTGTCTCAACTCCCTTACATTCCAGGACCCCCCGCCCCACATTCTTCTTTCTTTCCCTTTCTCTTTCTCCATGTGAGGTCACATCCCACAGCCTGGGATTAAAAGTGTTCCCTTTATTTCACTGAGTACTGCTATAATTGATTCACTTATTCACCCGTTTGTTCATTCAGCAAGAATTTGTTGGGTGTTTACCATGTGCCAAGCACTATTACCTGGGTCCTGAAGATACCAGAGTGTACCTTCTTTATCCATTCATCTATAAATGGACACTTGGGCTGCTTTCACATGTTGGCTATTGTAAATAATGCTGCAATAAACACAGGGATGCATATATCTTTTTGAATTAGTGTTTTCACGTTCTTTTTTTTAAAGACATTTTTAAATGTTTATTTTTGAGAGAGAGAGAGAGAGACAGAGCACGAGCAGGGGAGGGGCAGAGAGAGGAGACACAGAATCTGAAGCAGGCTCCAGGCTCTGAGCCATTAGCACAGAGCCCGATACGGGGCTCGAACTCACAAACTGTGAGATCATGACCTGAGCCAAAGTCGGACGCTCAACCGACTGAGCCACCCAGGTACCCCAGTGTTTTTGTTTTCTTTAGGTAGATAAATACCCAGTAGTGGAATTACTGAATCATACGATAATTCCATTTTTAATCTTTTGAGGAACCTCCATACCGTTCTTTATACTAGCTGCACTGGGTTCCCACCAAGAGTGCACAAGTGTTCCCATTTCCCCACAACCTCATCGGCACTTGGTATTTCTAGGCTTTTTGATTCTAGCCTTTCTGACAGGTGTAAGGTGATATCTTGTTGTGGTCTCAATTTGCATTTCTCTGATTAGTGTGGTATATATATACAGTGGAATATTGCTCAGAAAAAAAAAAGTATGAAATCTTGCTGTTTGCAATGACCTGGATGGATCTAGAAGTGAAATAAGTGAAATGAGTCAGAGAAAGACAAATACCATGTGGTTTCACTCATATGTGCAATTAAAAAAAAACAAAGACAAAAGAGACAAAAAACAGACTTAAATACAGAGAACAAACAAGAGGGGAGGTGGATGGGAGGATGGGGAAATAGGTAAAGGAGATTAAGAGTACAGTTATCCTGGGGCCCCTGGGTGGCTCAGTCGGTTAAGCGTCCGACTTCAGCTCAGGTCATGCTCTCACACTCTGTGAGTTCGAGTCCCGCGTCGGGCTCTGTGCTGAGGGCTCGGAGCCTGGAGCCTGCTTCGGATTCTGTGTCTCCCTCTCTCTCTGCCCCTCCCCTGCTCCTGTTCTGTCTCAGAAATAAATAAAAACATTAAAAAAAAGAGTACAGTTATCCTGATGAACACTGAGTAAATATGTAGAATTGTTGACTCACTATATTGTACACCTGAGACTAATGTAGCACTATGTCACCTATATTTCAATTAAAAAAATTAAAGGAAGAAAAATATTTGCATTTGAGTTGGTAGTACAATACCAATGGTACGAATGTCATATTACTTGGTTTTGAGTATGTGCCACACGCGTATGCAGATGCTATCCCTGGGGAAGCGAGCAAAGTGTAAACAGGAACTCTCTCTAGCATTTTCTGCAGCTTCTTGTGATTCACAAACGAGTTCAAAATATACAGTTATTTTTCTTTTCTTGTTTAAAGTGTATGTATTTATTTATTTAAAGTGTGTGTGTGCATGTGTATGTATGTGCGTGTGTGTGAGTGTGTCAGCAGGGGAGGGGTGGAGAAAGAGGACGAGAGAGAATCCCAATCAGGCTCTGCTCTGTCAGTGCAGAACCTGATGCGGGGCTTGATCCCACGAACCGTGAGATCATGACCTGAGCTGAAATCAAGAGTGAGCCCCCCCCCCCCCGGGGGTTTTTTTTTTTTTTTTTTTTTAATTTCTTTAAGATTTATTTATTTATTTATTTAGAGTGTGTGTGTGTGTGTGTGTGTGTGTGTGTCATCAGGGGAGGGGCAGAGAGAGAGGGAGAGAGAGAGAATTTCAAGCACACTCTATGCTGTCAGCCTGGAGCCCGATAGGGGAGTTGAGGTCACAAACCGCGTGATCGTGACCTGAGCCGATATCCAGAGTCAGATACTTAACCGACTGAGCCACCCGGGTGCCCCTAAAGTTATTTTTTAAAAGATGGGAAGATATAAAATGGATGAGATGCTCTTATAGAGCTGCCATTCGGATGGTTATGCAGAACATGCAAGTAAACAGATACATAGACAAGGTGTAGCGGGAAGTGTATGGAGGCATTTCATTGCGGGTTCTGAGGAGACCATGTTGCTGGGACTTCAATATATTTGTATTTGTCAAGAGCAGGTGCCAGGCAAGACCAGCTGAGTCTGACCAACGGGCAGAAAAGAAAATTATTGGAAGGTGCTGGTAGCTCGTTGCACTGCTGGGAAGACTTGGAGAACGGGCGGGAACCAAGGATGGCTGGGGTAAGCCACTGCACTCAGTGTGGGCTGTATTTGGTGGTTCGTGTCCGACGCACAGAATGATCACGATGGTTAGGACGCCAAAGGCATTGTGGTTTCTTCCTTGTTCTCTTTCTTGGATTGCTTGTTCTTGGAGAAGCCAGCCGCATGCACGGAGGGACCCCCAAACTGCCTTATGGAGAGGTCCACGTGGGCAGGAATGGGGTCTCCAGCCCACAGCATGTGAAAAGAGCCCATGTGGAGGGCTTAGAAGACGGCAGCTTCAGTATCCATCTTGACTAGAACCTCACGAGAGACCCTGAACCACAGCCACCCAGACCACACCTAGATTCCTGACTTCCAGAAACCGTGAGATAATAAAGGTTTGTCATTCCGAGCCTCTAAGTTTGGAGATAATTTGTTACACAGCAATAGGTAACTGATGCATGCTCCCTTCTTTCAATATTTATAGTCTATGGAAACAAACGTTTTCTCCTTGTATGATGCTCCTATTGGTCATCTGACCAAAGAGACACCTTTTGTAAAGGGAGACAAACCAAACCCTCATATGTTCACTCAGACCCAGGTCCTGTATGTCTGACCAATCTGCTTTCTTTTGTAAGTTCTCTGAGACTCGGGTTATGATCTGTAACTTGTGGATCTGATTGTAAGTTCCATTACCACCAACATCCCATATGTTAATACTAAACATGGGTGGGTGATAGTCCCCGTTTCTGCAAACGCTCCCGAGGCTAGAACTCGTATTTAAGAGTTTCCTTCTTTGCTGCTTATTCTGGATCCCCTTTGTCTTTAGCCAGCATCTTGACAGCTGGGGTTCTTTCCTCCTTTGAGTGATTCACACCTTCGTTTTTTGAGGGATCTGAGCCTGTGTGTGTAGGATATGGATCTTTCATTAACCGTTATGGTTTTGCAATATGGCAGTAGGAGATGTCTGCAGGTATTACTAGGTTCTTCCATTAGCTTCCCTGCTTTCCCCCCTCCCCTGCACAGCAGGGACACCATTTCCCTGAAAAATGGAGAAGAGATCTAATTTATCAATTTCTTACAGCGACAGCCTACTGTCTACTTCTTTTTTTTTCTTAAAAAAATTTTTTTTAATGTTTATTTATTTTTGAGAGAGAGAGAGAGCGTGAGGGAGGAGCTGAGAGGGAGAGAAGGAGACACAGAATCTGAAGCAGGGTCCAGGGTCTGAGCGGTCAGCACAGAGCCCGACGTGCGAGCCCATGAGCCTTGAGATCATGACCTGAGCCAAAGTCGGATGCTTTCCCGACTGAACCACCAACAGTGAACAAGTGAAAAGCAACAACGCGGAAACAAAACACCCAGTTCCAACTCTAGGAAAGCTGTCGGTGCCCTTTCTACTATTTACATCTTGCAGCCCCCAGAGCCTGTCCCCTACTGTCATTCTGTGTCATCAGTGACCATTTACTCACAAGTGAGTTTCCAAGATCATTTGTCGTCTTTGATTTTCTACCTTGTCCAAACCACCACTATATAACATAATTACAAACTAGTCATTAGAAACTACTCATAAACAAGGATACGGAAAAAATTTTTACAAATTATGGAAACTGTTTTGCAAAACCCAATGCAATGACGTTTGGCAACGTTCATGACCGGAAGGGTCAGCTCAGTGTAAAACCAACAACAAAAGAAATCCTTTCGTGTGTTTCAGGTAAATCTGGACAATAGAGGTTGCAGTGGATGCCTAACATTGTCTATGTCAGTGCTTGATGGTGTCAGGGGCAGGGGTGGGAGGAATAAAAGAAAAATGTTCTGGATTGGGAATCACAAGGTACAGGTTCTGATTGGGGCTCTCTGGAGACCTATTATTCAACACTTATTAACTGTGTTACCCTTGAAGTCACTTGACCTCTCTGTGCCTCGTTTTCATGTCCATAAAGTTAGAAGGTGTTCGATCCTACGATCCTGCAATAATGAGCCCGGAGAAGCCTGAAGTAAGATATTTAAAGATTTCCCAAGCACATGCAGTGGAAAGGTATCCTGTTTCTCTGCCAGCAGGTTTCTCAACGAAAGGTGCAACGTCCGATTCACGTGACTTCAGACCCAACTCCGGATGAAGCGGGAAGTGTTTACCACGTGGCCGTGGAATCTGGAAGTGGCTTCCAGGAATAGCCAGCCAGGTTGGCCAGGGAGGGCCACCCACATACCAGAAGAGAGGACAGTGGGAGAGAGAGGCCCTGAAAGGAGCCGGTCAGCCGTGATGGCCGTGCAGCCTGCGGTGACTCAGTCGGGTCAGCCGGACGGGTGTCAGCAGTGGGGAGGCAAGAGATCTTGACCGCCTAAGAGAGCTTGAATGTCTCGCTTCTACGGGGTGCTCTCTGCAGGGCAAAAGAATGGGGGGGTGGATTCCGTACACAATCATTAGCGGAGAGCTTGAGGCTGTGCACCGAGAGGCGACACAACGTCCGCCAGCGGACAGAGATGGTGGCTGATTGGGGTAGACGTGGTCTACACCGAGGAAGGTCTGAGCTCTGGCTCCGCGTGCTCTTACAAACTGGGCAGGCTCGCGACTGGAAGGGATGGAACAGAAGCTGTGTGCCCACCGTCAGCCGCTGGGAAGCGGCTGCACGCTTTTGGTCGTGTGGCGCTCACCTTGTGAAGTGTCTCGTGGCGGAAACGAAATCGCCCGCAAAATCCGAAGGCTCCCACGATGCAGCTGTTGGCAGTCGCTGTCTTTTCAGGCTCTTCTTCGAGCGCGGAGAGGCCAACATCCGGGGAGGAAGCCGGCCTGCAGAATGCTCCAGCCGGGCTGGCCTGAAACGCTGACCCCGCTCACCCTGTACGGGAGACCTTGTCCGATGAACCCCCGGGGTCCTGGCCTTGGCGCCTGGCAAAAATACGTGCCCCCACGGCCCCGTGCGCCACTCAGTCTGGTTTCACCACCCTCCCGACACACCGTGTGTCTGTGTTGCCTTCCTGGCTCTGCTCGGGCTTGGGGAATGTTCTGGGTAAGTGGCCTGACAGGTTCCCGGAGCCACCCACATCCTGCATTTGGCGACGGGTCTGCCCACCCGGGTCACCCGGTCACGGGTCACGGGTCGCCCTGCCGGGGAAGCACCGCCAGGCTCTCTACGGGTGGGCGTTGTACAACCTCAGACACCAAAGGGCAAACGCTGGGTGGTGACCACAGACGTGTGGACACAGGTGGTACAAGGCAGGCTCAGAGGAGGTAAGGACCAGGACTGAGATGTTTTCTGGAGGCATCGAGTTTGTATCTTATAAACCAGCTTAGTTGATGTGATACTTTGTGCCTAACCATTCTCCGCCATTTTTTTTTTTTTTTGGTTGTTGTCTCACTGGCCCTGAGTGCCGCCCTTCAGGTAGCATCAGATAGGAGCCTGGGCCAGGTAGGCTCCCGATGACCAGCCAAGACGGCTCCGGACCATTCTGGCAGTCATGTGCGGAATGGCAGGCACAGGCGGTCTCTTCACGTGACCTCGGGCCCCACTGGAGTGACCTGAGTACCCAGGAAACCAAAGGTCACGAGTTTCAAGGCCCCTCATCCCATTTTTGTTTTTTGTCTTTTCTGAACTTTTCCAAATAGATACACATCACAAAGATCTGTTCTTTTATTTAGTATTTTTTGTAGTTTGTACCTTGGTACACTTTGGCCTTTTTTGGGGAACCTCTATATCTGTTTAAATGAAAAGCTTCCATACTCATAACTTAGAATGGTTTTTATTTTTGTAATGTTTTATTTATTTTTGAGAGAATGTGTGAGCAGGCGAGGGGCAGAGAGAGAGGGAGACACAGAATCCAAAGCAGGCTCCAGGCTCCGAGCTGTCAGCACAGAGCCTGACGCGGGGCTCCAACTCGTGCTGTGAGATCATGACCCGACGTGGAGTCGGATGCTTAACCGATTGAGCCACCCAGGCGCCCCAGAACGTACAGGTGTTTAAGTAAAAGTATATGGTTATATGTCCATATAAAAGCTACTCAAAGCAAGGCCGATGACTGTGGAAAATGGAAAGTGAAAAGAAAAGTGTCAGAACGAGAAAGCATTAACATACTAAATAAAGAGACAAATGGGGTCAGTATTATTATAACAGAGCATTAAAATTCCCTCTCAACTTCCCAAGAACGAAGGTAAAAAGGCAAACGCATGTGCATATATAATTGCACCGCTCACAAGAGACAGTGCTCCTTCCAGTGGACAGTCTTCCCCATAAATTTTCAAATAGATTTGTCACATGGTCAAAGATACTTGTTTATCACAGTGTCTGGTTCACAGGAGGGACTCAATAAACATGTTGAACGAGTGAATATCGGATGTTAACGCTGCTGACATCGAACACCGTGGAAAACAGCAAAGTTCTGGTGACTTCCTGCGGGTATTGATGAGAGAGCCGAACCAGGTGCTGTGCGAAAAGCTTTATATCCACAGACTCGTTTATTGCACACAAACACCCACTGGGGTGTTGTTAACATTCCTGTTTCACGTGTGAGGAAGCTGAGGCATGAAGACATCAGGTTGTGTTTCCAGGGCCCACGGTGGGAAGTGGGGAGCCGGGGCTTGGATACAGTTGGCACGTTCGCTCGCCCATTCTGCCACGTTGCCCCACATTGCGGTGCGGGGCCCGTGCATCGTGGGCAGGTCAGCACTTTCGTAAAGTCCTCCGGGACTTCCTCAGGCCCTGTAAATCCCGAGCAACACCTGGAATGTGCATCCGAACATAAATGTGTTAACTCCGACCGCCTGCCGGTGGGAATGTCGACTGGTGAAGTCTTCCTGGAGGGTAACTTGGCCACTCCTGGGTAAGATGCTTTAAACATGTGCGTCGTCTTTGGTCCAGGGTTAACGTCAAAGAACGTCCCATAAAGAAACGATCCCGAATGCATACAAAGATTATAGCTGCAATGGGACATATCTGAAATATTCAACAGTAAGGAAACTGATTTAAAACAAGCAGTTTAATACAACCGAGATAGAATAATGTGCTTCCACTAAAAATTGTCTTTTAAAAAGACACTTGAGGGGCGCCTGGGTGGCTCAGTCAGTTGAGCGTCCGACTTCGGCTCAGGTCATGATCTTGCGGTCTGTGAGTTCGAGCCCCATGTCGGGCTCTGTGCTGACGGCTCAGAGCCTGGAGGTTGCTTCGGCTTCGGTGTCTCCCTGTCTCTCTCTGCCCCTCCCCCGCTCATGCTCTGTCTGTCTCCCTCTCTGTCAAAAATAAATAAATATTAAAAAAATTTAAAATAAAAGACACTTAAATACATAGAAAGATGTTCATGGTATTTTGTTACATGGGAGAAAATACAGTCTTAAACGGTAGGTATATTGTGGCTCTAATTTTGCAAAGGGTACACCTCTGGTGGAATTTTAAACCAACACAAGCACTTTAAACGGATAGAGTCATCAGGCAGTATAGTATTAAAACTCAAATCTTATGATCCAGCCATTCCACTCCATATTACCTGCCTGAGTCACATGGACATGAACAGGCAGGTTTCATTTTCTTCTTTTTTTAATGTTTATTTATTTTGAGAGAAAGGGCACAAGGGAGTGTGAGCGGGGGAGAGGTGGAGAGAGAAGACAGAGAGGATCCCAAGCAGGCTCCCAGCTGTCATTCCAGAGCCCGACTTGGGGCTCAATCTTGAATCGTGAGACCATGACCTGAGCCGAAACCAAGAGTGGGACACTTAACTGACTGAGCCACCCAGGCGCCCCTACGGTTTTATTTTTTGATGATGCAAATTGGAAGTCACCTTAGTATCTATCAAAATGGAAGAGTTAAATACAATATGATGTGTCCTAACCACGGAATACCACGCAATAGCTAGAAAGAATGGGGTGCTGGGGCTCCTGGGTGGCTCAGTCGGGTGAGCGTCTGTCTTTTGATCTCAGCTCAGGTCATGAACTCAAGGCTGTGAGTTTAAGCCCCACATTGGGCTCCACAATGGGAGTGAAGCCTACTTAAAGGGAAAGAAAGAATGGGGCACTGGCATGGAAATATAAGAATATTTACTGGCAGATTGTTAGGTGAGAAAAGCAAGTTGCAGAAAGGAAAGTAGAATTTAAGTCCTTTGGAAGATTCACTGCAACATGCTGTCAGTATGTCTGCATGAGCATATGCATTATTGAGACGATTTACTCTGAAAGGAGACGTATGACGCTGGTTACTTATTCTGAGATGAGAAACAGAGGATGGGCTTTATAATAGAAAGTTCGTTTTAGCCGCGGGGTTCCGATCATGTCCCAGAAAAACCCAATTATATGTGACTTGTGCAATTAAAAATAAACTAACATTTTAAGTATTAAATGTGTTAAATTAAGTATTACATTTGTTTAAGAGTCTCTTATGGTGATGGGCGTTGAGGAGGGCACCTGTTGGGATGAGCACTGGGTGTTGTATGGAAACCAATTTGACCATAAATTATATTTAATATAAAAAAAATAAATGTTTCTGTATTTTTGAGAGAGAGAGAGAGAGAGATGGAGAGAGAGAGAGAGAGAGAGAGAGAGAATCCCAAGCAGGCTTCACGCTGTCAGTGTGGAGTTCAATGCAGGGCTCAGTCCCCCGACTGGAGATCATGACCTGAGCCGAAATCAAGAATTGGAAACTTAACCGACTGAGCCGCACAGGCGCCCCTGAGGTAGATAACTTGACTGAGTTCCTTCTCCGTCTAAAATAGCACCTGTACAACACCTTCTCATGGTGCTTAATTTCCTTTTTATTTATTTATTTATTAATTTATTTTTTTTAACCACTTGGCATACGCATGTTTCTTTTATTTGGTCTCTCCCCACTGCAGTACAAGCTCCCCATGGGAGGGCCCTTGCCTATTCGGTTTTCCGCCATTTGTTGACTGTAGCAGCAGGTGGAAAAGGGCCTTGCACCTGGAAGCCACACGGTGCCTGAATAACTCGGTGGCAGTGCACACACATGCCCGGGAAATAACGTGGAATGGGTTACACCCACTAAAGTACCAGGAGTGTTTTTTTCCGAGTGGTAGGATGGTTAATTTTTGCATATTTAAATGAAGTTTTCTTTTTTTTAATTAAAAAAATTTTTTAATGTTTATTTTTAAGAGAAAGATAGAGAGAGAGAGAGAGAGAGATCGTGAGCAGGGGGAGGGGCAGAGAGAGAGGGAGACACAGAATCTGAAACAGGCTCCAGGCTCCGAGCTGTCAGCACGGAGCCCGACGCGGGGCTCGAACCCACGACCCTGAGATCGTGACCTGTGCCGAAGTCGGGCGCTCCACCGCCTGAGCCACCCAGGGGCCCCTGAAGTTTTCTTTTTTAAATGTGGGAGCAGGGGTGGGGGCTCAGCTGAGACAACTTCTGCTTGCTGAGACTCTGTTCTGTGGTCTCAGCGAGGTTTGGGTTGTTGACGATAGTATCCTTTTCCAGTGAGTTGATGATCCTGTAAATTGGTGTGCAGTTTCTTTCTTTCTTTTTTTTTTTTTGTAGGTGGCCAGGATGACTTTAATCATCGACCTTAAAAATTGATTGTGATTTTGCCTCCACCGCATCCTGTGGCAGAACGGGGCACGCTGTAATTAAGAAGCACGGAGTCTGCAATGTTTCATTGCAATGTTGTAAGGGGTGAAGAAGGGACAAAGGAACACCACCGTGGCTGTGTACAGAAAGCTACTTGTAAGGAAGCTGTGCACTGTGGTCTTGCTCTACCTGTCTGTGTGGCTGCGCCTCAAGTGGCCTGTGTTTTCCTGGAACATCACAGGACTAGAAAACTGCAGGGAATGTTGTCAGGGCTAAGCTCTAGGGACTGACTTCTTGGAAACTAGTTCAGGGAGCCAGTCGCGAGTCTGTAACTGTAGGCAGGGAAGTAGACACCCCTTTCCTCCCTCCTTCCGTGTTCTACAAGTGGGGCTGAGAAATTAAACTGACACAAGACAGGCGAACAAGAGAAAAGCACACAAAGTTTAACAGTGTGTGCGATGTGCAGTAACACTGAAGGAACTCAATGCTGAGCAGTGACTCAAAGGGGTGGTTAGAACTTGGGGCTCCATCTAGGGTCTTCGCAAAGAACGGTAAGTTTGTAGAGATGAGACAAGGCAAAGGAGAAGGGACTCAGGCTTTTAGGGGTGGCAAATTGTGGGAAAACTAATGGCTGGTAAGGGGGGTTGTAGCAAGATATGTATGTTCCTCTGGGCTCCTCCCTGGTGATTAACACAGGGATAAAGAGTTTTTTCTGTGTCTGCTGCTTCTCAGTTGTTTTCAGTGTAAAATAATCCTTGTGACAAAGTGGAGTATTTTAGGATGGCATATTCTGGTCCCCTAAGTTTGATAGTGAGACATGAGAATAAAATTGGCCCAAGGAAGAAGTGGGTTCTGCCCCCACGTTCTCTGCTCAGCTAACATTGGCCACACGTCTACTGCATGCCTACCCTGGACTAGAAGCTGTGGGGATTTTTAAGAAATGTACAAAATGGCGGGTGCCTTTACCGTGGCCGCGTGGTTGTACTTGGGAGCCACGATGCTTATGAGGGCATATTTCTGTCATCTGATGCCCTCCATATTTTCATAACTTAGAGTCTGTGTGTCCTTCTTAGAACATGTCATGGGATCACATTGCTGCTGGGATTAGAAATGTAGTTGGGAATTTTCGAAAAGTCTTGAGCTGAGGTTACATAGATATCTTTTAAGGGCAAGTGTCTGGCTCTCAGTTCCAAAATTATACTTCTCGATTGGGGAGAGTGACTTAAAGCAGAAAAAATAAGATAAAAAACTAACTAACAGCTTCTTTAATTCGGATCCCTATTACCTGCCAAGAACTGTGTATCCCCATATTGGAGAGTTAATATTGCCATTTCACAGAAGGAGAAACAGAAGGTCAAAAAGCATACGTGCTTTTTGCGTGGACACGTACTGGTTTATAGGGATCGAATCCATGGTTGGCTTACTGAGCTGCTAAACGCAGTTACTGAGATGGAGAGGGTACTGGCATCATACACGCACGAGTTAACAGAATCTGTGACAAAGATACTAAGGCTAAGACTCTAGAATTAGGAGCAGATGTCAGGGTTGAGCTAACATCTCTCAGGTGGAACAATGGCTGTTTTTGAGCTGATAAACATCTGACACCCATACGGCTTTATGGAAGAGGGCCACAAAGGCCCCGTGGACTGCAGGCCACATGATGTGGCTAGAAAGGAAGAGTGGGCCATGGCGAGAGCCACGGCTGGGAGTCGTCCAGGAGAAGAGGCCAGAGACTTGGTGCCAGCTCTTTAAAAGCCCTAGAAAAGTGGCAAAGACTTCTCCCTCTGGCTAAGTCTTCGTGGTTCTGGGCAAGGGAGGTACTAGACGATGTTTTCATACGCCGCTTGCCAGAGTGAGCTTAAGGCGAGGAAAGATGTGCTGACCTCTTTCAGCACAGCGTGGGTCAACAGTCAATCTTTGACCAGAACATGCGGGATTTGCGATTCACGGATTATCTAGAAACCTTTGGCTCCTTACCATGTTTAGGACAAAGCCTCAATCTTTTGACCACAGTGTTCAAGACCATAAATCGTACCACAACTTTAAGTGACTCGTATGGTTTCCTGAGTGCGCTAGTGTGTCTGGACTGGGGCGAGGTCAAGGGCTGTGCTTCACGTGAAACCACCTTCAGAGTGGATGTGGAACCCCCCCCCCACACACACACACACGGGCACATCCTCTCGACAGCGAAAGGCATGTCAGGTGCAGTGCACGTGGGGGTCCTGAAGTTCCAACCTCTGCGTCACTTGGTCATTTCTGCATAACCAGTGTGTCACTGGGCACTTCATTCAGTGTTGAGTAGGTGGGCAAAACGGCATAACCTTTCTGAGAGAAGCACATATCAACCTGAAAGACCAACAATAGGGAATCGGTTGAACACACTACGGTATAACTGTAAGAAGTGTTATGCAGGCGTTAGAAAGTATGTCCTCAAAGAGTGAAGGAGGAAAATGTTTTCAATACAATGTTAAGTGGGAAAGCCAGATATATGTATATATATATATGTATAAAATATGCATATAATGTGTATGTATCAAATACCAAAAGATAAAAAGTGGTTGCTTCAGATGGTAGGATTATGGGCTCCATTTCTCCTATTTTCTAAGAGAATCACACGCGGTCTTTCTAATTAGCATACAACAGTAACAGTCCTTATCGCTTTGTTTCTGTTACATCCCAGCAGCGTTGCAACTGAACCAAACAAAATGATCTCCTTAGGGACCCGTTTTCCTTGGAAGGTGGAGGAACCGGGAATTATAAATCCTGATAATTTATAACTTTGGCGCCCACGGGGCTCCAGGAGCTCAACGATGGGAGTATGTAGATGACCACATTACGTGAACAAGAAACTTGAAGATTCGTCTCGCAGCCCCTGTACCTAACTATGTGGCAGTGGTCCACAGATGTGCCCTGAGTTAATTTGATGACATCCAAGATGGCGGTGCTAGAACTGAGGCACCCTGGGAGGGGAGAAGCTCACCCCCACGGGGGTAATACCCCCGAGGACCAGACTGTTGGCGTCCCACAAAGCGCTGCGGTGAGGGTCAGACAAAAGGCCGTCAGGACACTATTTCTCCCTTGTTGGCACACAGTGATTTTATTGGAATAAGACATTGCCCTGCTATTTCCTGGGCACACTCTATACCTGAATCTGTGAGTCTAGGACACAAAGGAAATTAGATTTGGTGTCTTCGGTGGCGGCCCTGCGGAGGCCCCTGCTGCAGACAGTGATGCTGCTTCTGGCGTGGATGCTGTTTTGGGCCTCAGTTGGTCTTCGCAGGAGAGGTAAGAGTTTAGCCTTTTCAGGTCTGGAGTTTGCTGAGTGGAGTCAGGTATTTTGCTCAGATGTCAAGCAACCCAGACTTTCAGAGCTCAAGTGGTTCTAGGTAAGCCTCTATTCTAGATTTCTACTGACGTAGGCAGTTGTACGAGGAGGCTATAATGAGGAATATGGTGCACCCAAGTGTGGCGGGGGAGAGCTATTTACAAAAACAGGCTCTCTCGGTATTTCAACCCCCATTTTAGGAAGCAAGAAGATAGAGCTCTTTTTAAATTTATTCTTACCATATTTTTATTACTAAACTGACATTACCAGTGAAAACTTAGGCCATTTTATAGCTGGGTAACATTTCCTAATTTACAAAGCATTTTGGGTAAATGCTCTCTCTTTTTTTTTTTTTTTTTTTTTAACCCTTGGAACTTCACAGCCAAATCCAAATAAAATAAGAAAAGCGCTTTGTAAGCTATAACCTGCAAGGCCAACGGAGCGTGTTATTGTCTTTTATATGTGAGTATGTGGCTGCTGTTTTGTATTTGATGTTAGTAAATGATAGCATTTCCAGACTATCGCCTGGTCGCAACTCCTCATTTTCCCTGAGTTAAATGAGACCCACGAATGACTTGTCTAAGGCCACTCGGCTCGCGTTTAACAGAGCGGGCTTTTGTCAGCCGTGTCTATGTCCTAAAATTAATCTGGGCAATTTGGTGAGAATAGAAGCTGCCCTTGTTATTTTGCACGACCAGCGTGAGCACCCGCGCTGCGTTCTGCAGCATTATTAAAGCCTAAGGTTGATGATGGTCCTATCTCTTTAAAAAGAAAAAAAAAGTCTGCTGGGTGGGGGCAGGGGGCCCGCTGACTGCGGCATCCAGTCCCCTGGACCCAGTGCGGCTGCGGTGGCAGTCACGCTGGAGCCTGCTGATGTGACAAAAGGAAAACAAAGGCGCTGAGATGGACGCTGACGGCCACCGGTAAGTGGCTGAGGATCCAGTTAGATAAGGAACGGGAAGGGAAAAGGAAGAAGCTTGTAGAAATCGGCGAGCCCACGGTGTGATTGGTTCTTGGGTCCTCCGAGAGCTGGGCTGGAAGGAGGTCGGTCAGTCACTGCAGTTGTTTTCGGACAGCACTGACCACTCTCCTAAGACACTGCCTTCCGTGGAAGGCAGAGAATCTTCTTTCATGGGTCGTGCACCTGTGAGTAATGGGCTCTTTTTAAAATGTGCCGTTGGGGCTGGCAGCCTGCGGGTTTGGGGGGCGGGGAGACGCCAGCCGGCTGCTTACTAGAGAGATCCACGGTGGTCCCCGTGCTCAGACCGCCCGGCTTTGTCATTTTAATTTCCACCCTGGGCTTGCAGTGTTTGGTCACAATGGGTCCTTTGCTGTAAAACGGGGTGTGAGGGTCAAGAGCCCTGTTGAATACCAAGTGGGATTCTCAGAGCGGCTTCTGGCGGAATTTACACCGGCTGTCCTCATTTTAAACAGCACGCCCTTGCGTGATTCCACATATGATCCTTACCTTACATAACGGGTTTTGAAAATCCTGCTTTTAGTGAGCAGCATTTTACCAAGTCATTCCATTTCCTTCCAGCGAGTGATCGTCACATTCTTAGAAAGAGTATCCCGGTTTTAACAAGGAGGAAACCTCTCCGTCTTGTTCTTTCTCTTGAAACCAGGTTAATAACCTCAGGACAGACCGCCGGATTGGTTTCTAACATGCCACTGGTCCGGGCTTTCGTTTCATCCTGCTCTGTGTAAGTGGAAGGCAAAAGCAAGTTCGTTCCACGCGTTTCCCCAGCACGAACCGCCCTCGAGTTCCATGCAAGGGCAGCTCTTTATTTCTCCTCCAAAGCAGAGAAAAGTAATCGACGCGTAATCCCATTGTATTTGTCACGTGGGAAGTAAATCTCCTATATTGGTCTTTTTTAAAGCTGCCCATTGATAACCAGGTACGCACCAGGTCAGTATGTGACCACGGTGCCCCAGTGGTTTTGCTTATGACTAACCAGCCTCCTTTCCCTAACCCTGCCGCAAAGTCTTACTCATCCTTTCCGTACCTTCTCTGGCTGTTTGGCTGGCCGATTTCCCCCCTTCTTGTCTCTGGCGTTCGAGGCTCCTTCAGTCTCCTTTTCAAACACACCAAGCCACATGTCCCACGTTCCCGTCTTTCCCTCGTGCCTTGCTTGGTTTCTGAGATTCTTTCCGTGATGAAGATGGTGTTTTCTATGCTTCCCATGATAAGAGGAAAAGCCCAGTCACGCTCTTTGAAAGACCGAGGTTCCCTTCCATCGGAAGTATCTGCTGTATTGTTGTTTATGCTGGACTGGTTCTCAGGAGCTTCAGGTATTTATCTCAGCCACGCTTCGTTGTAGCTCTGATCGCCGAAAACTCACTTAACTTCTGTGGGTCTCAGTACCTTCCTATATTAGAGATGTGGGCCGTTGTTCTTCACACAACTGTCCCCGGGTTCGGATGAGGTCATGCACGTGAGGGCATCAGCACCGAACGTGCACCGTATCGTTGTTTAGCGGGAGTTCTGACTTTTCCCATTCTCACCCACCTTCCCACTTCCCATAGGAAGTCTACCCACCTTCCTGTTCCCCGATCCATGGGGAAGCAGGCTACCGTGGTTTCTCATAGCATTTCCTTAAAGGAAGGGACTCTGAAATGATCTTTTGATCAAGTGCATCTTAATCAGCTCTAAGTAGATGTAAGAAACATACCCGGTACTTGCTTGGGATCTCTTGCCTGTAAGCGTAATGGTGACGTTTCCACGCTGCCACAAGAGTGTTCATTGGAGGAGGGAAGGCCAAGTGTCTTTGTACAGCTCCTGTTAAAGCCTTGACGATGGCAGAGGTGATGATGATATCGACTGTCCAAGTGAGGACCGCTAGATGGGACTTATGCGAACAGTGCCAAATTGGAAACCAGAACAGTTCCCGTTGCTCTTCTGACCTTGGACAACCCGAGGAGCAGTTTGCTTTTTGTATTGCCAGCCTGTCGCTAGTTTAGTTTCTGTTCGTATGTGCTTTTCTCCTTCCTCCTTGCCACCTTTTCTTTCCTTAAACTCTACGCGTCGCGCATCGCGTCTGACGTTAGAGCCTGGGACGGAGCCACCGTGGTGGTGAGCTGGGAAGTGCTGGGCGAGAATCGAGGGACGTGGTGCTAGCTCTGAGGCCTTGGTTTCTCTTTGCACAAACCGGAAAGTCATTTGACTTCACCTCTGCGATCAGAGGTACGACGCAGACACCCTTTAAGTTTCCTTCAAGTCCTGGGTGCACAATTAATACACCCTGTCTTTGGGGTACTCTTGGTGTATAAGAGTTACTTGATCAAGTCACGTGCTTTCACCTCCATTGTCCGTTGTCCTCGACACAATAGCCTCGAGGAAGAGCCGGCCTGTTTTGCCGATGATAAAACGTAAGACCAAGGGAGAAGAGAGCCCCAACGATTTCTCATTTGTAAAAAGGGGAGGTCGACCAGGTGGTATCCAAGTTGACTTTTCTCGCTAGACGTCAGTGAGTCCTTAGCCTGCAAACGCTGGCCCCTGTACCCCCGTGTCCCCTCTCACAGCACTTAGAGCTTACAGTGGCCTGAAATCCAATGCACACCGGTTCTCGCTTTTGTAAGGGGGCGTCGATGGTCTGGTTACAGTGACATCGTGTCCAAAGATTTGATTTAAATATTCTGCTCTGGGTTAGAAAATTAGAAGATGAGGGCAGTGTCATCCCCATTTTCCTTTTCATGTGTCCTGAAACTACAACATGTTAAAGTAAGTCAAAGACCCAAATAATGTTATGGGTGATCACTTACGCTTCATAGATCTCCTTGTTTCATCTAAGTACTGAGTGCTAGAGAGCCGCATGTATTTCCATTTTTCAGGGATTTGTGCACTACTTTACTTCTAGCAGTGAAGGCTTAGCTCTTTCTCCTTGTTTTTAATGCAGTGATCAATTTAATCATTAAGAAATGATTAGGGTCATTATTAATTCTTAGGGCCATTAATACATGACTGATAGGGTCACCAGATCCGTTACAGGAAATATGGCCTAAGGTAAACATGCACTAAAAAATTGCTTGTTGTTTATTTGCAATTCAAACTTAACTAGGCACATTTCTATTTGCTAAATCTAGGAAACCTAGATAAACAGAACCTTAACTGATAAATTAGAGAGTCATTTACTTTGAGCATAAAGATATTAATGTTGGGTTTTTAAAGCTTAAAACATACATTAAATCCAACCTTTATCAGTTTCTCATAATATGCAAGTGTCTCACTAGTTTTGTTTATTAATGCTTTTGTTTATTAAATGTGTAATAAGTGACCATTCTAAGAAAATCCTGATCCTGAAAACCGTATTATGTCCAACTCACCTCATATTCCCCAGAGGCCTTGCTACTGAATGGAAAAAAAAATACCCAAGATTTTAAATATATTTATTTGGAGTCAAACTTGGTTTTGCAAACTGACTCTGCATCATACTAGACCTGATACTTCACCTCTTGGAATCTCAGTTTCCTCCTTCTTTTTTTTTTGTTTTTTAAATGTTTATTTTTTTTTTTTGAGAGAGAGAGAGAGAAAGAGAGAGAGACACAGTGTGAGCAGAGGAGGGGCAGAGAGAGAGGGAGACACAGAGTCCGAAGCAGGCTCCAGGCTCTGAGCTGTCAGCACAGAGCCCCATGCGGGACTCGAACCCACAGACCGTGAGATCATGACCTGAGCTACTCGGGCGTGCCTCAGTTTCCTCCTCCTTAAGTGGCACTGATAATAGGCTAACAATCACCACCTCAGAGGTCAGATGACAGGTGAATAAAGCCTCTGGCGTGGATTTCCATGGCAAGCTCCCTTTGTTTTTTTTAAGGGAATGAATATTCTTTTTCCCTGCAAAAAACCCGGATGATAATATTAGTCAGATAATATGAAATGAGATGTGTTTTAATCAAATAGTCTATTTTTCATGCATTATTTTTTAAGAGCTTTATGGAGATCGAATTCCCATGCCATCTAATTCATCTATGTGGTCTCTTATTTTGGGGTGAAACGTTGTCTTTGATAACATTGATCCCAAGATAAACCCAAGACTCTGAGGAGGTCCCCTTCCAGTATCAGCCCTCCCCAGACTCCTGCCTCAGACAATTTGCTCCATTAGTTGACAAGACTGAAAACAGAGGCTCCTCAATTCGATCCAAGATATGCTATAAAAGTACGTGTATTTTTATTTGCTGGAAATTGGCCAAAGTGACTAAATTATTCAATCTCTGTTGAATGCCTTACGTATCCATGGCCCCAGATCTCACTGAGTGAGAGAGTCAACGACGAAGAAAACACTCTTGAGGCATGTTCAGCAAAGTAGGGGAGGAAGATTTGTGTAACACAGAGGAGCTTCGGAATCTGAGGGAGTAGCTCATAGTTTTTTCTTATTCCGTTTGAAATACGGTATCTTTTCTGTCATGCATTGTACACGGACATCTTCAATTACGCACACGTGCACACAACCAACCAGTTACTTATCTCCCACAAAGTGCATTTACAGACACCTTCAATCACAGGGATGTGCGTTTGAGGTCAGATGAAGACTAGCGACCGTGGCCTTTTCTGCAACAGATCGTGCCGATACAGTTCTGTCATTAGCGACACTCAAAATAGTTGCTACGTCTTAAAATCTTAATTTTGCTCCATTCACGTACAGGGCGAATGAATCTGATTTCTCCATTTTGCAAAGATGCCATTTGAAAGTCTCTGCTGACTCCTGTTTTGTTCTGACATTAGGGAGGGCCAGGCGATTATTCCGAAGGCAGTGCCAGTCGAGGCTTTCTGGGGGCCGGAAGTCTGTCTGTGGCTGGCTCCCCGTTCTCGTGACGTGAGGGACTTTCAAGGGTGAATTTTCACCGCATGCCAGAGGATCTCGCTACCAGTGGCTTCGGTCAGACGCGATACACAGTAATGTGGGTTGTTAGTTCCCAGTTGTAGATGAATGTGGATGCCCTTCTCAGGAGGTCACCACGGGCAGCTCTGACCCTGTTGTTTGCTGTAGGTGGGTTGAAGGACCGTTTCTGGCGAAACCAACGTTATTCTGATAAGTAAAGCTGCAGAGCGCGACGCCTGTGAATATGGCAGCACGGCCAACGGTGGAAAGGGGGAGAGGTCACCCGGGATGTCCTCGCTTCCTCGGGGCCACAGGCCACTTCCTCTCCCTCCATGAAGACGGGCTTCTACTAGTTCCGAGCCCATGTGGTTCTGTATTTAACGGACACGCTAAGCCAAAGAGAAGGGACATCATCCTGGGGATGAAGTCCAAGGGGTAGGTCCTGTTGATATTTCTATCTCGTTCCCTGCAGGAAAGACCTTTCCTTTCATTCCCACGGGTGGCAGCCGGGTGTGTGTGTTCTAGCTCCTGGGAAGTCTGTTCTGTCCTCTTGCTTTCTGGCGAAGTCTACCTTAGAAATCCCCTCGTCTTCCCTCGCTCCTCCCCGCCTACCCGCCAAAGGATGGCTTTGGGCCGAGGGGACGTCACCACTTGTCTCCACCGGGGACATGATTTCCGCCCCGAGTCTCTGGGCCGTTTCTGCTTCGCGCAGAGCAACTCGAAGGGAGCTTCACCTCCGTGAGTTAGCGGGGCCGGCACGTGTCTTTCCTCCTCCTTAAAGGAGACCGTAGAGGGTGCCAAATTCACCCGCTGTGGGGAAAACCCTGATTGCCAGAACAGGGTATTTTTGCCGGGAAGGCGGAGAGGTCACTGAACGTCATGCCGTGCCTCTCTTAGCCGTGGGCAGCGGCCTCAGCTTTCAGAGCCAGACGAACGGATTCCACAGCTGGCGGGATGGATGTCCAAATCCCCGTTCCCAAGTAGCAAGTTCAGAGAGCCAACTGTTCGGGCCCGACGCCCGGGACGAGGGCCTGAGTCAGGCGGCAGAGGGTATCACGCGTGCATTTCCTGGCCCCGCACGTGTTGGAGAATATTACACGAACATGAAGAGGGACATCCAAGATTGGCAAACGTCATCTGCAGTCTGCTGAGTACTTTTAGACATAGTTCCGGGTGGTCTTTCTGATGAACCTGCACAGGGAGGGGGCAGGCCAGATGAGGCGCAGAGAGATGACGTGATTCTCCAGCCTTGGCCTTCTTCCTGCGCTCCTAACCCCCCCCCCCCCCCCACCAACCCCCCACCCCGGACTTGATGTGATGGAAGCGGCTTTCTTTCCTTTGGGGGAAGAAGCAATGGGAGAGAAGGAAATCATATTTGAGTACGGATGTTGTGTTCGGTGAATAAGGTAAGAGCTAGAAGTCGAAGACCCCGTGTTTGAGTCCCAGGGTCGGATGTCGCTTGACTTTCTGTGCACCAATTTCCTTACGTGTGAAACGGAATTAACAATTTTCTACCGAATTACCAGGCTGTTATGAAACTGCAAAAAGATAATATCTATGGAGTCACTTCAATGAATTAAAGATACTTTATCTTGGGGCGTCTGGGTGGCTCAGTCAGTTAAGCCCCTGACTTGGGCTCAGGTCATGATCTCGCGGTCTGTGTGTTCGAGCCCCGCGTCGGGCTCCGTGCAGACAGCTCGGAGCCTGGACCCTGCTTCAGATTCTGTGTCTCCCTCTCTCTCTGTCCCTCCCCTGCTCACACTCTGTCTCTGTCTCTCTCTGAAAAGTAAATAAACATAAAAAAATTAAAAAAAAAAAGATACTTTATCTTTGCAAGACACTCCTACTATACTGCATTATAATTTTACTATCAATAACATTTCAACTGCACACAAAATGTAGGATATACTGATTTTCTTGGCTATGCTAATGAGCTACGTTAACACAACGTTATGAAAGCAGTAAAAAACACCAGAGTTAACACTTCATGGTTAATTTGGTCGTCCTGAAAAGCTGTCTTAAATTGCATTGGACTGCTGTTCGTTCACGGCTGATGCCATAAAAAAGGCTTCTGTCTTCTGTGTGATGGCATTGTTAAGGATTTGTCGAAGTAAATGGAGCACTTAAAAATGGATGCATTATCAGGTGAAGATTTATATGCAAGAGAAGCGTTAAACATAGAAGTATAAAAATCCCACGTAATGTTAATGTTACCATCAGTAAGGCACAGAAAGCATTTCTGAGTTTAAAATAATGAACATGAAATAGAACTAAATACATAATCACAAGCAGAGATGTGTTCCTATATAAGCTTATTTAAAATGTGAAATTATCGGGGCGCCTGGGTGGCTCAGTCGGTTGAGCGGCCGACTTCGGCTCAGGTCATGATCTCGCGGTTTGAGAGTTCGAGCCCCGCGTCAGGCTCTGTGCTGATGGCTCAGAGCCTGGAGCCTGCTTTGGATTCTGTGTCTCCCTCTCTCTCTGCCCCTCCCCTGCTCACGCTCTGTCTCTCTCTCTCAAAAATAAATACACATTAAAAAAAAATTTTTTTACAATGTGAAATTATCACACACCAAGAAATAGATGTTTGTTGAATTGAGTAAAGGGGTGTGTGTGTGTGTGTGTGTGTGCGCCATCATGAGTTGGGAATAAAAAAGACATTTTAATGTTTCCTTCGCCTATATATTTTGATCTTGGATTAGTACAAAATAATCATGAGAATAAAGAGAAGAATATACAATAAGTGCTTTGTGAATGTTGGTGTGCTGCAGACATTTCGATATCATTATATGGGAAGCAGTTGGGTTTATTGGAGAAGCTCTTGAACGAAGGGCGTAGAGCTGGTGTCGGGGCTCTGTCACCTCGTCGGTGTGACCTTTGTAGTGCCCTCGTGGCCCACGGGACCCTGTGATGGCAGGCGCAGTGTCTCCCCTTCTAACCCTGCCCCTGCAGAGCTACATTTTGCGAAGATTAACGCCTTTGCAAACGAACGTTTTCATATTTATAAACTCACATGGACAACATCTGCCATAGACTGGCCCTGGGGACGTGTGTCACCTCGTTCCCTTCTATATCCCCTTGTGGCGTGGGCACATGCCTTAACGTGTTTTGAGCTTCGGTCCCTTAACCTGTAAAATGGGGAAGCCAGCTGGTCTCCCTCTTTCCTCAAGTAGGCTTGAGGATTGCGTGAAACCACGGATGCGATTGTGCGGGACTACACGGGCAAGGTGCTGTCGTTTAAACGCCACATGCAGAATTTCATATTAATTCAGAAGGACTCATGGGCACCACGTGGATCTTCGCAACTCTGAGGAAAACTTTGGAATGCCGGGGGAGCAGGTTCTCACAGAGCGTTTCACAACGTGGAGGCCACATGCCCTGATCACGGAGGGAATGGTCGGTGTTGGGGAAATGAGGAGATGTGATGTGACTCAAATAGGCATCAAAAAAAATGAGATTATTCAGTGAGGATATGACCCCTTCTGCAAGTTCCTTCTCTCCTTGCCTCCCCTCCCTCTTCTTTTCTTCCTCTCCTTCCTTCTTCCTGTAAAAACCTTATTACATAGACTCTATTTTTCCATCAGAACCTCATTCTTAATTAACAGCTGTTCTAGCAATAAATGGAAGATATTAAAGACTGTCTTAAGCAAAGATGTCATTATATGCCCTCCGTCATGTTATAAGCCTATTTTTAATATTATCCCCTGCACAAGACACAATTTATAGTACACGTTTTTTTATTATTTTTATTTATTTATTTATTTATTTATTTATTTATTTTAAATTAATGTTTACTTTTGAGAAAGAGAGAGAGAGCAAGCAGGGGAGGGGCAGAGATAGAGAGAAGGAGACACAGAATCCGAAGCAGGCTCCAGGGTCCAAGCTGTCAGCACAGAGCCTGATGCGGGGCTCGAACCCATGAACCACGAGATCATGACATGAGCAGAAGTCATACGCCCAACCGACTGAGCCACCCCAGGCGCCCCATAATTTTTATTATTTTTAAAATGAAAATACTATGCATACGAAAGAGTATATATAAATTAGAGAATTTTGCATACTTTTTGGGGGGGCTGTTTCTTTTTTATTTTCAAGAGTTCTGTATTCTGGACACAAAACTGTCAATTATCTGTGTGGCAAATGCGTTCTCCTGATTTTTGTAGCTTACCTTAGGTGAACAGAAGTTCTTAGTTTTAATACGGTTTGACTGTAACAATCTTTTGTCTTACGATCAGTGGCTTCTATTTGTTCTTTGGAGAATTCTTCTTTACTCTGAGGTCATTAAGATATTGTGTTATATTCCTTTCTAAAAAGCTTAAGGTTTGATCTTCTCGCTCATGAGAGTTTGTGTTGGTATTTGTGCACAGTGGGAGGTACAGATACATTTTGTTTCCACGTAGATAACCGCTTGTCCCAGTAACATTTTCCGAATGGTCCGCTTTCTCCACCGAATTCTACAAACACCTCTGTCATGTATCAAGTTTCCATGAATGCAGGGCCCTGTGGCTAAGCTTTTTATTCTGATTGTTCCTGTGTGAATGCCATACCAACTTAGTTATGATAGTTTTACATTAAGATTCAACATCTAGAAAAGCTTTCTGAAGGAGTCTTTTTAAAAAAATTCTTGTCCCTTTGTTCTTCCCTAAAACTCTGAGAATCAGCTTGTCAAGTTTTATTTTAAAAACTTACTGGGGGGGCGCCTGGGTGGCTCAGTCGGTTGGGCGGCCGACTTCGGCTCAGGTCATGGTCTCGCGGTCCGTGAGTTCGAGCCCCGCGTCGGGCTCTGTGCTGACAGCTCAGAGTCTGGAGCCTGTTTCGGATTCTGTGTCTCCCTCTCTCTGACCCCCCCTGTTCATGCTCTCTCTCTGTCTCAGAAATAAACGTTTAAAAAAAAAAAAAAACTTACTGGGATTTTAGTGGGAATTCCTCTGGATGAAAAGATCAATTTGAGGAGAGCTGACATGGCATTACATGCATTATCTCCATTTTTAAAAGGGCCTCTTTAATGTTTTTTTGTTCAAGTTGACAGATTTTCTTCCTAGAAGTTTTATACAAGTTCTTTCGTTATAACTATTCCAAGGTAACTCCTTCCCCCCCCCACCCCCCACGGGCTATTATAAATGGCTATCGTTTAAAAGAACACCTTAAAAAAATCCACAAACTCTTGTTGGTATGTAGAAAGGCAGTTGAACTTATCAATAATCTTGATTCACTCTACTATTAATTTTGGTAATTTGCCTAAATTTCTTTTTTTTAATATTCCATCTGTGAATAGTGACAGCTTTGCTTCCTCTCTTGCTCCCCTCGTTTCTCATTCTTCTCCCCCCTTTTCTGTCTTTCACTGGCTGGCACCTCCCGTGAAATGGGGAATAGAAATTAAGACAGGAGGGTATGTTTGCCCTTTAATGAAGTTCTCACCTACTTCTCATTGACCTAAAGTTTTTTGTTTTCTTTCCTTTTAATTTTTTTTTTTTTGGTTATTAATGGATACTGTATTTTATTCTCTGATCAGCTTAATCATAAGATATTATGCTTATTACACACTGCTGGACTCAACTTGCTAATAGGTATTTCAAATTTTTGCATGAGTGAGATTGGCCATTACATTTTCTTTTTCATAATTGTCCCGGTTTGGTGTAGATCATTTAATTTGGGAATATTATCAGCCTCATGAAATTACTTGGACATACTGTCTGTTTTCATGTTCTCTGGTAGAATCTATAAGATATTAGAGTTCATCTGTTTATCGAACATTTGGTACGGCTCACCAGTGAAACTGTCCAGCCTCATGTGTTCTCTGTGAAAAGATTTTAAATATCAGTGATCGAATCTATTTCCTGGATTGACTTAGTTCTTGAATTCGTTTTGGTGCTTTATATTCTTCCAGGAATTTGTCCATTTTCAAAATTTAAAAATTCATTACCCGAAAGGTTGTATCGTCTCTTATCTTTTTAATCTCTGACGCATCTAATGTTTCATTCCCAGCACTATCTTCGTGAGTGACTTTGCTTTTATCTTGATCAGACTTGCCCCAAGTTTGCCAGTGTATCTTTTAAAGTGTGAGTGACTTTGCTTTATCTTGATCAGACTTGCCCCAAGTTTTCCAGTGTGTCTTTTAAACAAACTCACTTTTGTCTTTGCTGATATTTTCTTCTGTGTCTTTGTTTTCCACTTCATTAGTTCTGCTCTCATCATTATTTCCTGTTTTCTTTGGGTTTGTCCCATTACCTTTTTCTAAGTTCCTGAAGTGGATACTTAATTTTCAGTCTTTCTTCTTTCTAAATGAAATCATTAAAGGCTCTAAATGTCCCCATCCATTTACTAACCCCCTTTTTAATGAAGAGAGACCAGAATTTAGAAAGATTCCTTTTGTTTTGTATTCATCTTATTTATCTTTAGAGTTGCCCTCTATTTGTGGCACGTAGGACTGGGTTTCCATGTATGTTGTGAATAGAGAGTTTCCTTTCATAATACATTTATGTAAGCACAGAGTAACTTTAAAAATTCTTAAGTAAGTGACAAATAGATGGTACCCAATTAGGCCACAGATCCTCAAATATGAAAAAAACCATAAGGGTGACTCATCAGTGACTACAGTTCGGGCAACTGGTGTTTCCAGGTAACACGCTGTCTTCTCCCATCAATATGCGTATACAATTGTTATATCATCGGGGGGTAATTTCTTTCTAAATTTTTTTAAAAAAATTTAAAATTTGAGTGTAGTTGACATACAATGTTACATTAGTTTTGGGTGTAGAGCATAGCGATTCCACAAGTTTATACATTCTGCTCTGTCCACCAAAAAGTAGCTCCCCTGTCATCATACAATACTATTACAGTATCATTGACCATATTGCCTATGCTGTGCCTTTTCACAGGGGGTAAGTTCTGAACAATTGGAGAAAAAAGACAAGTCCTGGGGAGATGCACACGTACCAATGTTCCAGTGTCCAAAAAGGAACAATAGGTGTTAGAATTCTAACTTGTAGGCTAGATGTTAATTATAGAAGTCATATTAAAATTGATTTCATTGAAAGAGAATTAAGGGGCTGTTAGACAAGGGCACGGTTATCCCTGGGACCCAGCGTGGGTTCATCAAGAACATGTCATGTAGATGTCCCCTTTGACAACATTTTTAGACTGGCAGCACCGTGGAGGGGTCAGCAGAAAGACTGTACCTTGGCCTTGGTGATACACTGGGCAAAGCTGTTGTATCTTGCTAATATTGATAGCTTGATGTGCTCGATGATGGGACTTTCATTAGGGCTCAGAGTTGTGTAGTAAAAACTATTCAGAGATCTTTTTTTTTTTGTCATCAACGTATCATTGTCCCTCTGGAGGAATGTTCTAATAATTTGCCGCAGGGTTCTCCTACGTTGTATTGCAATTTTATAAAATGTTCCAGGTGATATAAAGCTAATTAAAATTGCAGATCTCAGAATATGTTTTTCAAAAGATATTGACAAACTGGAATTAGAGCTGGAAACTCCTTCAGTGAGGCTAGTAAGCACGAACTTGCAGTGTCACACTTAAGTCAATACTTCTGTTTTTCTCTAACGCTCCCACAGAGGCAGAACACGTGCAGCCTAAGGCCTCTATTTGAGTATAACTGATTCCAGATTTCCCTTGGAATTTCATATTTTATCATAAACATTTATATAAAACCTGTGTCCGTTCTACAATACATTTATATTTTATGTTTATATTTAACATGACATTTTAAATGACAAAATCTTTTTTAGTCAGAAGACATATCTGGATTAATTCCTATGCTCAGAATTGTTATAAGTTAAGTCATAGAACGAATCGTAGAATTTCACAGGTGTTAATGAGTTACAACACTTACTCCAGCTCCTTGTTTTACAGGTAAAGAAACTGATTCTAATCTTCCACTTTATTGCACAGAACTTCTCTTAAACTGAACATTTCAAATTGAAGAGTCGAATTTCTGAAATCCATTGTCATACAAAAGGGTTTCATCTTCTTGTTATGTAATTTCCTTCTTTTTTCTTTTTCGGACAGAGAGAGAAAGAGGAAGAGAGAGAGAGAGAATGCACAGGGGTGAGGGGCAGAGAGAGAGAGAGGGAGAGAATCCCAAGCAGGTTCCATGCCCAGTGCGGAGTCTGATGCAGGGCTCAATCTCACGACCCTGAGATCACGACCTGAGCCGAAATTAGGAGTCGGACACTCAACCGACTGAGTCACCCAGGTGCCCTATAAATTCTTAATTTAATTTTAATTCTTTAATTAAAAATTTAAATACAAAGTTTCTCTAATTCTTGACACACGGCATTCAAATTTCATTGTACACATTTTTATATGAAAGCGTAATTAAGATTTGGTTTGGTTTGTTTCAATTAATCTCACTCATGATGCCTGGTAATATTTTTATTATAACAAGTTATTGGGGAAGTGTTTTTGGGAAATAGTTTACAGTGAGTTTTGAGTTCTTTGGTTTTCATGAAGTCAAGAATCTATAGTGTTATAAGCATAGCTTACTCTCTCTGACTTTTTTTTTTTATTATTTTTTTTAACGTTTATCTATTTTTGAGACAGAGAGAGACAGAGCATGAACGGGGGAGGGTCAGAGAGAGAGGAAGACACAGAATCTGAAACAGGCTCCAGGCTCCAAGCTGTCAGCACAGAGCCCGACGCGGGGCTCGAACTCACGAACCGCGAGATCATGATCTGAGCCGAAGTCGGCCGCTTAACCAACTGAGCCACCCAGGCGCCCCTCTAAATGACTTTTGTCCACAATGAAATATTATCGGCTAACAAAAAGTAGAATAGGAGTCCAGGAGCTGGTTTTCCAGTTTCTGGTTTATCAGTTCCTGGTTGAGTGAGCTTGAACACAGTTACTTACCTTTCTGCATTCATGTTTCGTTAACATATTAAACATCTTAGCAATTCTACCTCTCTTCTGTCTGCTCCAAAGAACTGTTGAAGTGTGGCACTGTCTAAAATTATCAAGCGTTTATACTCAAGAGAGTTGTATGAACGGGTAGAAAATTCAGTCTCATGTGTCCCTCTGGCTTATCACCGTTGTCAAAGTTAGTCATTTTTTTTTTTTCTAGTTTGTTTCTTAAGATGTTAGACTGCTGGCAGGTACTAGTGGTTATTGAGACTATACTAGAAAGAAAGGCTTTGTGAAAGACACATTTTCTTTCCTCTTTCTGATGTAGATGTTTTACTTTCAAACGTGAGTTGTGTTATATGTAAAGTCGCAGCTTTGGATTTAATGGTACTGTGCCTGGCAAAAGGTACATTATGTGAAGCACATATTTCACTTGAAAGAAGCCAGAGAAATAGAGAAATGAGAAGAAATGCATAGGGAGTGAGAACAGGAAACTAAATTAAGTAGATTTTTTTTTTTTGTTTTTAATTTGCCGAGGCCGCCATGTGCATCTGTTGGTTGTGAGGGAGGGATAAATGCCATGCTGTTTGGCAGGGCCACAGTGCAACCACCAGTTTATAATTAGCAAGTCGCTGGAAATAAGAACCGTGGCTGTCTTCCATGAGGAATTACATTTTCAGTGCATTTACTCCACGTACTTTTCCTTACTCCTTCCTTTAACCTTCCTTGATTTTTCTCTCAGGGTCCAAAAGTGACGTGGAAAAGCAGGTATCATCAGCAGAGCAAGAAGAAAGGCTCTCGCCCGTGAGCATTTCACATCTGCTGAGATGAGGGGGAGGAACACCGAGCCCCAAAGCTTCTGTGACATTTTTCCTCACCACCTTCGTGAAGAAAATACAGAAGATTCTCAGATGAAAATAGCTCATTTGTGCTGTGGGGAATAGCCAAAAACCATTGCCCAACCAGTACTATTTTACCTGAAGAACTTCTGTGGGTTGCTCGATCAGGCACATAACCCAACGAGGCAACCACTTTCAACTTTCAGTCTGGAGAGCCACACGTGAGGAAACACCACAAAACGCAGCCATGCTTCCGGGCGTCAGATGATGAATGGACACTGAGGGGAACACGGGCTTTTTACTGACCAGGCAGAGCTGAGCTTGGAGTACACATTCAAAGGAAACACAAACGAAAGACTTAGAAGACAGGAAGAGAGTTTCATGATTTTCACAGACACATATTCCGGAAGTGATAATGGAGGCCAAGGATAATAGGTAAATGAGCTCATGTTTTCAATTACGACAATTTGCACTGATATTTCAAGGTTTATTGGGTTTTCCCAAGTGAAACATAGGTAGGCAGAAACAGGTGAAAGCTTTCTAGAGATGAAAGTGAATCAACTCTAGGTACTTTAGTTCTAACTGGAATTACCTGTGTAAAAGTTCAAGCCAAGGGTTGAAAATCATTCCTTACCTTCGTCCAGATGGTTTTTGATTTTCTGTCTTCTGGTGTGGCTGCTGTAAGGGACAGTTGATTGGATCTACCCCGTTCTCTCCTTCTTCAGGTGTATATGTTAGTGCCTCTTACTGGCCATATGATTATTCAGAAAATGTTAAATAAAAAACTGTGAAGTACCTGAAATTGTATCAGATAACCCAGGAAAGGGTGGGGGGGAGAGAGAGAGAGAGAGAGAGAGAGAGAGAACGAACACAGTCTGCATTGACTTTGGGAACTATGATAACAACAAAATTCACTCCTTTCCTCAAATTTAATTGCTATTTTATGAGAACATATGCTTCTTTTGCAGGCTTGAGGATTTATGCAAAAATATAATATTTATAATTACCCCTTACATTTCCATGTATTCTTTTTTTTCTTAAGCATATAGCAAAACATTCTTTCATTGATTTTGAATGCTGTATTCAAACAGTTATGTTCAATAAATAAAATTTTCGTGCCACAGGGACCACGTAAGGCTTCACATCTTATAACCTAATTCTATCAGTGGATGGAAGGCTTTTCCAAGTTGGCTTTCAAACTTGGCTTACCCTTGAAAAAGCCCAGTATTTGTTTTTCTCTTTCAAATTTTTCCAAAATAAAAATTCTTAAGTGTTTTATTCATTAGGCTGTGGAGGTAAGTGTAACTTTTTCAATAGTACTTGCCTTCTAGCAAATCAGGATTAATTTTGCGACTGCTTGTTACCTAAATATGTGAATGCACACACGAATTGAGACTACATCATGGTTTTGATTTTTATTGCCCAATTGGAATATCTGACTATTTTCTGTATTTTTTAGTATAATAAGAAGCCATCTAAGATGGATTTTCGTACCCTTACTGATACTAAATTGCTTAGACGTGAGAGAAATATACTTATGTATCACTGTACGTGTTTTCTCACAGTAGTTCTGACTTTTTTCTTTTTTTTTTTTTATCTTTCTTTTAGTAGAGAGAGAGAGCGCGCGTGTATGCAGTTGCACTCACACACGTGCCTGCACACGTATGCCAGTGGGGGAGGGCCAGAGAGAGAACCTTAAGCAGTCTCCATGCTCAATGCAGAGCCTGATGCAGGGCTCGATCTTATCACCCTGTGATCATGACCTGAGTGGGAATCAAGAGTGGGTGCTTAACTGACTGAACCACCCAAGTGCCCCTCTTTTTTACCTTTTAAAGTGCTTCTGTATAATGTCTTCTTAGTTATGAAAGTCGTTGCCTTTCAAACTAAAGGTGAATTCATTTTCATTCAACTTACCAGTTGATTGATCAGTTAAAAATAATTTCATTTGTAAATTTATTTTATTTTTTTAATGTGTATTTATTTTTGAAAGAGAGAGAGAGACAGAGTTTGCACGGGAGAGGGGCAGAGAGAGAGGGAGACGCAGAATCCAAGGCGGGCTCCAGGCTCTGAGCTGTCAGCACAGAGCCCGATGTGGGACTCGAACTCACAAACCAGGAGATCGTGACCTGAGCTGAAGTTGGACGCTTAACTGTCTGAGCCCCCCACGCTCCCTTATAAATTTATTTTAAAATAAAGCATTAATGCTGTATAGTTATACTGAAGTCCAACTTTTCAACAGTCAGGATTGATTTGAAAGCATCTGACAGATGTTGAGAAAACAACATGTTCAATTGTCTTTGTAGTCATTGGCTGATAAATTCTATTTATAGCTAGCAAAAAGTATATTAACTTTGGGTATATCTTTGCAGATTATGTAGGCTTTGGGTGCTTTAGAATTTCCTCACAACTGATGTATTTATTTACTTGAAGCTTATTTACTTATTTACTTAAAGCCAAAATGTTGGGGGTGCCTGGGTGGCTCAGTCATCCGACTGAAGTCATCCGACTTCAGCTCAGGTCATGATCTCGTGGTTCGTGGGTTCGAGCCCCACGTCAGGCTCTGTGCTGACAGCTCAGAGCCTGAAGCCTCCTTCGGATTCTGTGTCCCTCTCTGTCTCTCTCTCTCTGCTCTTTCCCCACTCACACTCTGTCTCTCTCTCTCAAAAATAAACATTAAAAAAATTTTTTTTAAAGCCAAAATGTCAGTGACTGGATATAGCAACATGTATGAATACATAGAGTGGAGTACATGAGTTGAGGGTCCACGTATCTATCTTAAGGTCATTTTTATAAGTACACACTTTTATTAAGGCATTTAAAACCTGTCTTATTAAGACCATAAATCTATAAAACTTGATTGCCTGGTCTCCTTGTTCCTGGGGCAAGATAATTTTTAAAGCTGAAAAAGATCTAGTCTGGGCTTCTTGAGCTCTGGGGGGGTTGTATCGCGAATCCCCGGGGGGTGGGTGTGTGGTGGGGGAGTCATGCGGTCACAGCGTCAACAAATCAGGCCCTTCCTAAGGTACTAGATTTATGTAAATGTTTTGGGAAAAGAAGTTAGTTAGATTGTCTATCTAATAAGCAATATCAAGTGTTATGCTAAAATTAAGGCAGATGTATCGTTGAATGTGCCATATAAATATTTGAACTAAAAGTTGAGACTTGATCTCACTTGTTGAAGGCTACTTTGGGATTGGTTCTCTCTCTATTGCCGTCAGGAAGCTTCTGGAGCTTCAGTGTGTGACAGTGTGGAAGCAGATTCCAGGATACAGAAGGGTGGGCCACATTTGGGGAAATTGCCCCCAATGATGCCTAGGAAAGAATTCTAGTTACAATGTGCTAAGGAGCTTGGCATCTTTTGTGTTGATTCAGGCTAGTGGCGATGTCTGAGATCCTCTCTTATGGGTCTGACAGATGAGACACAGAAATTATGTGACTTGCTCAAACTCATAGGGTTGGTTAAAGAAAAATTTATTCTGACACTTGTTAAAATGGTAAGGAAGACTTTATTTAGGACTATTGAAAGAGATGTCAAGACCATTGCAACAGGGGAGAGAGATTGGGCTCAAATCCAAATACGGCAATGGCAACTGGGGACTTATAGCCAATGAGCAGAGTGAGGGGACCAGGGTATGGAAAATTAATAAGAGAAGATATCCAGTGTAGGGGGATTCTTGCTAAACCAACTTGACAGAATTCTTGCTGAAGGCAGGCCATGGTGATCGGGTATCAGGGGTAGGGGTTAAGGAACTTGGTTAAATATTGAGGGAAATCACATATTAAGGGGAGGGCGATTTTTGCTAAACTGACTTAGTGGATTCTTATTAAAACTGGGCTAGACAAGTCAAGGTCACAGCCCAAAGGCAAGGCCTCATTGAACAGAGGGCTCAGAGGAGCTTTTTAAAAGGTTGGTCAAGGAGAAAGCCCAGGTTCAAGCAAGCTCTGGACCAGTGTGACTAGACCTGCCTCTCCCAGCGTCTCCCAGGGTCTACCAAATGCAGCCGCTTCCACATCTAACCTGGGGATTACAGGGCAGCACTGTCCATCGGGGTCCTTCAAACAAACCTCTGTTCTTAAAAGCATCCACTCACCTAACGTGTGTTGCGCATTTATCATGTGCCAGGCACTTGGAATACATCAGGGAAAGAAATTGATTTGATACTGAGCTTTGTGACTCTTACATTCAAGCAAGGAAAGAGGGAAAAGAAACAACAAATGCAATGCATGATTAAATTATATGCTATCTTATGTGACGGGACAAAAGGAACGCTAGGCCGGGACAAGGAGGTGGGAGTCTGAAGGGGTTGTATGAGAAGATGTGTCACAATTTTAAATAGGAAGGTCGGGACAGACCTCGTGGAGAAGGGTGAAATCTGGGCAAACACTTGAAGGAGGGGAGGCAATAATCACAAGCTATTTAGGGGAAGAAGGTTCCAGATAGGGGAACCCGTGCGAAGCCTCTAGGTGGGAGCTGCCTGGAATGTTCCAAGAATAAGGAGGTGACAGGCATGGAGTGGGGTGAATGATGGCCAGTTGACGATGCGGTTGAACGGGTAGCTGGGCACCAGGTCACTGTGAAGGAACTGGGAGTCCACTGCAGCGTTTTAAGGAGTGATGTGCTCTGATTTACGTGTTTAGAGGATCCCTCTAGCTGCTGCGTAGAGGGCCAGTATAGCAGTGGGGAGACCCCTTATGGGTTGCTGTAACAATCCAGGCGAGAGATGATGACGGCTCTTGGCGGGACAGAAGGGTGTTGGAGGCTCTTGCCTGACGGCTCCGTGGTGGTTCGTGCACGTGTTTGTCAGTGTCCTCGCCAAGGCTGCGAGAATATCCTTACCACGTCAAATACAATCAAGACGAATATCGACAGCAACCTACTTAGGGTGGATGTTGTGCCATTTTCCCCCAAAGCAATCAGTCTCCTAATTCTCCAACTGACACTACCAAGAGTTAGCACAGACCCTACATGTCTGGCCCCCCACTTCAGGGGCCAGACACAAGTGGGATCTCCAGGCTGCCCAAGTTCAAATTCAGGGATTCCCATGATGCTCTCCCTCAGGTTCAGCGTCTCAGTAGAACGACTCAGAACTCGGCACTTCACTCGCAAGTGACTCAGTCACAGCCAATTGGAAGAGAAGCAGTGGACGAGACTTTGGGGGGAAGGGGTGTGCTGAGTTTCCGGGCCCTCCCGTCACCTTAGTGTGTTCACCCACCTGGAAGCTCCCTGAGCCTCGTTGTTTCAGGGGTTTTACTGAAGTTTGACTTGGTAGGCAAAATGGGTCAAGTCATCTGTGGCCGAAGTCAATTTGCAGCCCCTCTCCCCTCCCTGGAGGCCGGGGGCGGGGGGGGGGGGCAGCGGAAAGTTCTAAACCTCGAATCACACGATTGGTCCCTCTGTGTCCAGCCTCTGGTCCTGAACCTACGTAACAGTTCCGCCACAAGTGATCTCATTAGCATACACAAACGAGCCCTGTGGCTCAGGAAATTTCCAAGCTCTGTCCCAAGCCCAAGGAGACAAAAACCAAATGCATGTTTTGTTTTTTTTTCCCTGGAACACACTAGGAGTAAGAAAAATTCAGATGGGAGAGTGGAGTCCAGTCTTCAGGAGAACAGACAAGGAAGCTGAGACCTAGTGTATGAAACGAAGCCGAGATAGGAAAGAGCAGGTGGGCGGCGGAGGGCCAGGAAAACGAGCCAGACCTTGGCGTTCTCACGAGGGGGCAGGAGCAGACGCAGGCTTGAAGCCATGGGTCTAATGGCAGTGACCCCAACAAGGAGCCAGGGTTTTAGGAGTCCAAAGAAAGAACATGTGGCTTAGTCACTATTCCACACCTCCTCGGGTCCAGTAGTTCATGAGTATAAATAAGGTCAGTTAATATTTACATCCATATCTCCATGGCTCCAAGCCTTCACCTGTCTGATCAGACCTTAACCCCGCCCATGCTCCTCTTGTTCAGTGTAAATTCTTCCCTGGCCGTGTCGGGGCCTCCTCAGGGTGGTGACATCTTATATGGGCTCAGGAATGTATTTTCTCCCTTTCTTTCCTCTTGAGCCTCTCGGTCAAGGGGACTTGTCAAGGTCTCTGCAGCAGGCGCTTCTGTAAGACATTATCCCCTGTGGACACCTTGAGCCCCAAACGACTCTGAAACATGGGAACAGGGCAGTGAGGGGAGAGGAGTAGCTTCTCCTCAAGCCTGGGCTGATTTTGTTCTCTAAGGGAGAAAGCAGTGCTGTGTGGACTTAATCCAGTCCAACTTTTCATCAGCACTGTGCCTGAGTTTCTGTCCTCATAGGCTCAGAACCAGTCCCTTATGTATGAGCAGAGAGAGGAGGATGGGGCCTGTCCTGCCTCTTCTGTATCCTCTCTCTCTCTCTTTCTCTCTCTCTCTCTTCTCTTCTCCTTAGATACCTCTGCACCCAAACAAAACAAACTCGGAACAGATATCCTTCCACCTCCTTTCAGAGAAAACAAATTGTGTAATGGAAAGAGTATTAACTCTTGAGCCAGACATACGTGGTTTGAGTCTCAGCTTTGATATTTACAGTTACATGGCCTTGAGTACGTTACTTTTTCTTAGTATGGTGATCATAGTGCCTACAATGTTAGAAGTCACGAGCGTAAGACACTTAGCGAAGCATGGGACCCAGAATGCCCAAGAAAAGGTGACACTTGTTACGATTACTTCTGTTAAGCAACAAAAATTCAACGGAGTAATTTAAAAGATCAAATTCACGAACCAGGCGGCATCCCATGTAGGAAATAGAAAGGAGGTCTAGAAAAGGAAAGGTTTTTGAAGGCAGAGACGGAGTGGAAAAAGGGAAATTATTAGCGAAGAATGCATTGGTGTAGGCAAGGTCACCCTCCTAAGGAGAGTGGAAGGGGTCTATCAGCATATTTGCTAGTGCTGAGTGGAAATTCCCTGTTGACTGGTTAAAGGTTACATTTTGGAGGCAGGTGAGACTATAGTTGGGTTAGGTATTAAGTCTTGGTTTGCTGATGTGACGCTCTTAACATAAGTGACCCCGTTTGGGCCCGGGGTTTTCTTTCTAACTCTCCGTTATCCAGAAAGTCGCATGACATCTAGCCCTCCGCGACGGCTTCTGCCATCACACAGCTGTCACAGGAGTTGTGCTGCCTCCCGCCCTCCTGACCCAAGGAGCCGTCGGAAGCCGGTCTGTCTTACCCCTCTAGGTCGGTTGCAGGGATTTTCCTTCTTGCCACTATCATCCCCTCGGTGTGTCCGCGTGTGTCCCCAGGGTCTGCCTGGGGAGGGGCTTCTCCAGTGTCTTTGGCCATCCAATGGAAAACACAAGACGCAAAGAGGCGGGGGCGGGGGGCAGAATCCTGGTGGAGACCACACGGTATCTTTAGGGAAAGCATCATCAGGAGGCCGCGGAGGACGAGACAGGTGGCGGCCCTCACCGAGTGGTGACGAAACGGCCAGCGTGCTTTCCCTGCAGTTTCCATTTTTCTGGCTCCCGGGGGAGGGCGACCTCAGCCTGCATGTGCGGCTCTAAGCCCTTCCGTGGGGTACTGGCAGCTTGGTGTCTGATCTGCGGCTGATCCGGAGCTGTCAGCTTCAGAGCAGTAAGAAATCAATCGCCAGGGGCGCCTGAGTGGCTCAGTCGGTTGAGTGTCCGACTTCAGCTCAGGTCACGATCTTACGGTTTGTGAGTTCGAGCCCCGCGTCAGGCTCTGGGCTGATGGCTCGGAGCCTGGAGCCTGCTTCCGATTCTGTGTCTCCCTCTCTCTCTGCCCCTTCCCTGTTCATGCTCTGTCTCTCTCTGTCTCGAAAATAAATAAACGTTAAAAAAAAATTAAAAAAAAAAGAAATCCATCGCCAGTGAGCAAGGGGAGGAATCTGGGGAGGGAAGGAGGGACAGACATACTCAGGAATGGTCTGCAGTGGCTCCCTGCCAACCAGGCACGCTGCTGCTTCTCAGAATAGTAAGTCGGATTCACCTTCTCCTTCGTGGACGGAATAGGCAGTCACGCTCTGGTGAGCGCTCTATCAGACGGGGTCCCCGCAGTCAGCTTAGGATAAGCCAAGGGTTTACATGCAGTGGTAAAAAGGAACGGGCAATTGCCGAGGAACCTGACAGCCGAGGCACCGTTACCTCCCGAGGCCAGGGGGACCAGGGTGGAAACGGTTGCCTGAACCTTGAAGGACAAGGAACAACGTCCCTTGAGAGGGGACCTTTGGTTGAAAGACGCCGTCAGGACGTGGGGTGAGGATGTGGGATGGGTGTTGGGGGAATGGGTTCTCTGACGTCACTCTCGCGTTGACCCTCCTGTTGGTGGACTCAGCCTGCCGCGAAAGTGCCCTGAGGCTCTGTGGATGTGGTCCCGACCAGGTGAGCCAAGTGGAGAGTGGACGTGAGAGGCAGAGGCCATTCGGTGTAGGTGGAATGGAGCCTGGGCCTTCACCCTCTTTCCCCATGATTGGCAGAAGTCGTGTGCCTGGCCCTAGGACCCCCGAACCCCCTTTCAAAATATATTATCCCGAAAACTCTTCGGCATCCGTAGAGGTAGAAGACAGCATTGCGGTGAACACCCACACGCTCATTACGCGGATTGAATACTTACTGAGGTTCTGCTGAATTTGCTCCTTCCCCTCTTTCTCTTTACTTCGGCACGTTAGAGCCAGTCCTGCCCTCTGTTTTGTGCCGGTCCCCACGGCAAGGCCCCGGCGGGTGCAGCTGTGTGGTGGCCCTTCTCAAACTGCGGGGGTCACCCCGAAAGAGCCCTCGAGGCTTCTCCACTCCAGGCAGGTGTGTTTGGAAGGAGGGAGTTCTGTGGGTGGTGCCAGAGGAAGTTCCCTGCGATCCCCCAGAGGGATCGGGAAGGAGGGGGGGGCATTAACAGAGATGGAAATACGTTCGTTATTTAACGTTTGTAGGCATTGGAATCGTCACCTTTTATTTATTTATTTAATTTTTTTTACATTTATTTTATTTTTGAGAGGCAGAGAGAGACAGAGCACAAGAGCACAAGTGGGGGAAGGGCAGAGAGAGAGGGAGACACAGAACCCGAAGCGGGATCCAGGCTCCGAGCCGTCGGCACAGAGCCCGGCGCGGGGCTCGAACTCACAGACCGCAAGATCGTGACCTGAGCCGAAGTCAGATGCTCAACCAACTGAGCCACCCAGGTGCCCCGGAATCATCACCCTTTAAACACTACTTAAGAAGGTACTCTTTGCTGAAAAATCAACTGGTAGATCTTTCTTGAGAAGAATATAGAGTTAATTTATTACCCAGCATAAGACACTAGGGTTTTATTTATTTTTTTATTTTTAAAAGATTTTTTTTAATGGTTATTTATTTTTGAGAGAGCGAGAGACAAGTGGGGGAGGGGCAGAGGGAGAAGGAGACACAGAATCCAAAGCACGCTCCAGGCTCTGAGCTGTCAGCACAGAGCTGGCCGTGGGGCTCGAACCCACGAACTGTGAGATCATGGCCTAAGCCAAAGTCAGACGCTTAACCAACTGAGCCACCCAGGCGCCCCAAGACACTAGGGTTTTAAATAATCTCATTTACTGACTCTCTTAAGGAGACAAAAATGTCATTCGGAAATGATAACTTAGAGTCAAATTGAAGATATATGTATATATATCTTAAATTTTAATTAAACAGTAGGAAAAATGCTCTATATATGAATTCTTGACATAAATTATTCTGGTTTTTCTAATTTATTATGATTGAAAGCCACAGCCATAAGAAAAACAGTGCAGACAGAAACATTAATTCTTTTCAGAGCCAGACACAATCGGAAGCCTACAGCAGCTTCTAGACCAAGTAAACAGGTTCTATATAAAATCTCTCATAGAATGAATAGGAAAAAAATCCCTTGAAAGATCTTCTAAAATATGAAAAACCGAAAGGCTGTATAAAAGTGGTTCTGTATTATTGGGACCTCCGGCATAGGTAGGCATGGCCAAACAACTTGACATTAAAAAAAATTTGTTTAAAGTTCATTTATTTATGGTGAGAGAGCAAGTAAGGTAGAGGCAAGAGAGAGAATCCCAAGCAAGCTCTGCCCCGTCGGCACAGAGCACGATGTGAGGCTCGAACTCATGAACGGTGAGATCATGACCTGAGCTGAAATCAAGAGTCAGACCCTTCACCGACTGAGCCCCCCAGGCGCCCCATGACATTCTGACATAAAAGTAAATTGCTCCCTTCTCCCCAAAAGAATTAAAGGAACTGCCCCTTGCCATGTTGCAAGGAAATGGTGACTAAATGCAGAATCCAAGGAACAGAGTTCAGACACTGTAATTTATCCCTTCTTTCCACCTGCATGCAGAAGAACAAAGCAAACGTGTTCTTCGAAGGGAAGGATGCATTCCAGACCCCTTGTACATGTCTACTGTCCTGTTTTCCTTTTTTTTTTTTTTTTTTTTTCTAATGAGGGAAGGCTTAGCTTAAAACTCCGGTTGAGTTATAGGAGAGGACAGGTTTTCAAGGACAACATGTGCTTTGCAGACATCGTATTAAGTGCAGAGGCAAATGATCGTTTCTCTCTGCCCACTGACCAGTCACCGTAAAAGGCAAACATATCTACATTTTGCTGCATAGCGGTGCCTATCGTCATACTCTGTGGATCCATAGGTCATGTCACAGTAAGAGCTTATTACAAACCCTTATTTCCAATTCTGAAACAGGCGATTGTTAGTTTGCTTTTTGGAAGTAAGGGCTTTCCGAGTTACGTTATCAGTTTACCTAAACTTATTTAGCGACGTCTGCTCCAAGGGTTAAGGTTCTTTAGTTCATGCCTGTCATGGGTAAAGTGGACTCTCCATGAATTAAGTTGTCTTCTGAACCTCCTGCATCCAGTCGGTCGACTGTTGAAGCCTAGTGTTGGTGGCTGATTTCTACCGTAAGGTCATTAAAGCGGAATCACTAACATTGTTTAATTTAATATCTTTCTCGTGGGTAGTCATCTATTACAAAATGGAAGTTTTAAAATTCATTATTCTCACACTTGAAAAGACTTTTTAAGCTTGAGGAAGTTTAGGTTTTAGGAACAAATTCAGTTGCAAGGACTTAGTAAGGAATTACGTACTTGAACTTCACGGCCCACAGAGAGTCTTCTGCTCCAGAGATCCTCCCCAGCGGCTTCATCACCAGATCTCAGATCATCATCCTACACGAGCAGATGGTACTTTCACATGTAAATTGATTGGTATCACCTATATATTAAGACAAAAAAGAAATGTTTAGTGGTGCCTGGCTGGCTCAGTTGGTAGAGCATGAGACTCTTGATCTTGGGGTCATGAGTTCAAGGTCCACATTGGGCATAGAGTGTACTTAAAAGTGTATGGGGCAAGCAGAGCGATCAGTTGATGTGTACCAGGACTTCTAGCTCCTGAAGGAAGCCCTTAGTACAGGAAGTGACCAGTAAATGCTCACAGCATTGACCACAAACATTTTTTAGACTCCGCACAAATGCCAATAACTCCTTACCGTCTGATCTTCCATAGGCTGAGTCCCAACTTCCCTTGGGCCCTGTTGCTTTTCTTTTCTCTTTTTGAATCATTGCTTTCCCCCAACTTCTGTGTCGTGAAGGAGTGTACCTCTCCCCAAGCTGTGAGAAACTGTTTTGGAGTTTGCGATGAAAGGTTAGACCAGCTCCCAGTTTTTTTCTGGTGCCACGTATTAATATCTGTCCGTTAAGAGGAGTATTACAGAAAAGAAAAAAAAAGATAAGAACAACCCACTTTCCTTCTAGTTCTTACTTTGTATGGAGGTGGGGAATTGCCTCTAGGGAATGGTCATGAGCAACCAAGTATATGAAAACTTGGGCTCCCCGTTTTCAGCCGTGAATGTTGCGGGACATGGAACGACACGGGAGAGGTTGTGAGCGAGAGGCGTTTCCATAGTTTATGAATAAAGACAATCCATTCCTTCTTCAGTCACCCATACGTGAAAGTTAAGTGCTAACGATGTTCAAGAAGACAGAGGTTTCTTCTCATCGGCTCCGATAGAGGAAGCCTTCTGCTCTGCTGGCTGGGCACCGATGGACGGGTAGGGTCTGGGTAGTCGTGATTATCAGGTTCTTCCCATCTCTCAAGTGTTTTATAGCTGTCTCCTAAAATGCGAAGGAGTGTTTCCAACGTCCCCCGTTCACGCACTTAACAGCTTCAATATAAGATCAGTGCTTCCCCGACGCACGGCCCGAGTCTAAGGTTCTGGCTTTTCATCAGCCGTTCAGAGAAAGATCTTGCAATTGCCCAGCTTACCTTCGTCGGTCCTCACTCGCTCCCTAAGCACTGGCTGGATTGTGTGCCAGTCTCGGGGGGGGGGGGGGGGGTGTTGGATGAGGGATACCGACACCAGCTTTCTGTTCTTAAAAGGTTCCCGGTCTCCAGAGTGGGATGCAGCCATGTGAGTACACGGTATTATAAGTATTATAAGAGAATAAGAAAGGGTCCGAAAGCCTTATTTGTCATGGCCCCATTCCTGTTTTTCCTTAGGCAGTGTTGGGTCGAGAGGGAAAACTGGAGGGGCATTTGAGCTGGGCCACCAAGGATGGGGACTGAGTTTAACAGGTAGGGAGGAGGCAGATGCTGCGGGAGGAAACAGAATGTGCGAGAAATGTGCGAAAACAAGTACAAAGACGTGAACGTGCCTGCAGCGTTCTTGGTGGCGGGGCTAGGGGGGGGATGTTCAGGAAGGAGGGGAGGGGACAAGGCGAGAAAGTGAGCCTGTCTTTGAAGCATTTGACCTTGATCATGCGGGTAACTTGAAGTACTGAACATCGTTATGAAGGGGAGAGGCTTTGTCATACTCCATTCTAGAATAACCCAATGGCTCTGTGAAGGATTGACTGAAGGGAAAGGATTTGGGGCAGTGAGGAAAGTTAGGGCCCTGACCTCATGGTCTGAGCAAGAGAGAGGAAAGCCCAAAGTAATATGAACAGCAGGAAGGAACGGATTCAAAGATAGCTAGTGTGATGGGGCACTCAGACGTGGCAGCTGATTGGACGCGTAGGTGAAGGGTTTGCAGAGAATAAACAATATTTCCTTTTTGGAATATTTGTCTTATATTTACGATATCTGCAGATTATGTACTCAAAAAATGAAAATATTTAGAAAACAAGAAGGTGACCAAAGACTTAAAAGACAAACACACATAAAATTTTAATTACCAATGCAATTAAAAATACGTTTCCTGGGGCGCCTGGGTGGCTCCGTCGGTTAAGCGTCTGATTGTGGTTAAGCGGTTAAGCGTCGGCTCAGGTAATGATCTCACAGTTCGTGGGTTCGAGCCCCGCGTCGGGCTCTGTGCTGACAACTCAGAGCCTGGAGCCTGCTTCCGATTCTGTGTCTCCCTCTCCCTCTGCCTCTCCCCCGCTCACGCTCTGTCTACCCTTTCTCTCAAAAATAAATAAACATTAAAAAATTAAAAAAAAATACATTTTCTGAACCATATTCAATTGCCCTAAATAGTTTTCTAATTGATGAGTTTTATATGTCAGTTACTTAGCCATTATATTTATAAAGAGGATATAAATAGTGAGCAATCATTTGGCTTGTTTTGGATGAACTTAAGTTCTGATTTGGGTGGCTTCTGAAAAAAGTGTACATTTGAATATTATCTATGCTTTCCTTACTTAAAAATTTTGTCCTTGGTACTTAAGAAATATTCACTTTTATAAGCAGTGAGTAAGCAGACATCTTCATTTTTCCAGCGTCTAACAATTTAATTCACCCAACGAGATCCTATCAAGAGAAAATTTGAAATGGTTTAGGAAATGAGCAAGATGTAGAATTTTAATAGATGAAGCTTCTATTGGATTGTAGCGCTCGTGTAAAATTCAGTTGTTTTATTTTTTAATGGATTCACCGTCACTGTCCTTCAACAACTCCCTTGACCTATTTCTAACTAGCATTTTCTTTGTGTCCCCTCCGGTAGAGGCTTCCTGCCAGATGCTATAATTGTTCCCTAAGACGGCATGTGTGGGCGGCCATTTGTAAACCCTCTGGGTGAGGAAGACTGTCCAGGCTCTCCTCTTTTACTATAAAGCAAAGGAAAAAAACTACAGTCTCCCTTCTCACAAATTCACAGATGTGTGGTTTCCAAGTTATGGCATTGGCTTTGCACAGAGAGAAAATAATTCACCCTTTGAACTCCTCATTGGCCATACCACTCTGAGCCCAGATGTTTAGGAATGGGATTCATAAGAACGTGGGTTTTTTTGTTTTTCAAAATCTTTAGTGAATATAAACAGGAAGTAGTCAAAATAAAATAGGCCAAAAATCAGTAAGATTTCCATTTCTGTTTCATAAATAAACTGTTTCTCACGTACTTATGCCTACAGGATGTTAGTTTAATCGAATTATGTTCGGGATTCTATTTGAGATACCATTCAATAAAGCGGAGTGTGTTTTAAATGGCTAACTGAAAGGACGTAGTTAATTTGTAAAATCTCCCCTTTTTGGCCGAATGTCTGTATCTTCATTGTGTAATTCATGCTTGTAAATTTATGTTTAGAATTGTTCCCCCGTGTGTATGTGTGAGAGCTAACACATGCCTACATCTGGCCAGCCTGTAAAATTGCCATCTGTTTGAAATACAAGACTGTGATCAGCTCTTAGAAGAGAACCTAGGGGCCCCCGGGTGGCTCAGTTGGTTGAACGACCAACTTCAGCTCAGGTCATGATCTCACAGCTCAGCCTGTGAGTTCGAGCCTGGCATTGGGCTCTCTGCTGCCAGCATGGATTCCACTCTGGATCCTCTGTCTCCCTCTCTTTGCCCCTCCCCTGTGCTTTCTCTCTCTCTCAAAAAAAAATAAACTTTTTTTTTTTTTAAAGAAGAGAACCTAAGACCTTGCTGTCTCCAGGGCATGCTGATCATGCACGGTTTTTAAAATCTCAAGCAAAGCCTTTTCTCCTCACTCAATTCTGGAGAGCAGCACAGAATAAGGGAAATTGAGCAGAGACCTGAATTCCAATGTTGACGCTTGCATTTGCAAGGAAACCTGAGGCAGATTATTTATCTTCTCTGACTTCTAAGTGTGGATGATGTCTTCTTTGTAGGTACGTGGGGGGAGTGAATATAATGGTGGATGTGGATTTGACAGGCGGTTGGTGGTAAATGAATAAAAATGAGAATTGTTCTAGTTGTTGGGATATGTTTCATCAGAGTGAACCCCAAATTTGTCTGTCTCTGGAGCCACAGAAATATTTATACACGAAAAACGTTCCTCTATTTAGATGGCATAAGATGTCCCTGGGAGTCATTTGTTTTTTCTCCAGGATAAACATCTCTAGTTCTGTCAGTAACAACCCCGTATGGGGATGTGGACAGTGATTAAAAACCCAGGTTTGGGGTTCACTTCGAGTGGGGTTAGATGTTGGCCCTGTGTGTGGTCTTGGGCAGTTATGACCTTTTTGAATCTTTCATCATCCTTTGGAATAAAATAGTAATAAAAATGCCTCATAGAGTTTTAGTGAAGATTTAAATAAGCATTTGGTGGCTGGTAAGCACTTAATTAATGGCAGGGATTATTATTAGACCTTGTTTTGAGTTTCTCACCGTCCTCATTGCTACTGAAAATGAACAACTATCCTCGAGATACGACTTCAGGGGGAATCGGGTGACTAAACTTCCCCAAATATGAACCCAGTTCCCACCCAGCAACAGAAATGAAGAATCCCCTGTTAAAATACAAATATACTTGGGAGGGAGGTGTTAGCTATGGGAATAGCCTGTCATTGCCCTCCTGTGTGAAGAAGCAAAGAGCGGTCGAAGGACAGCTCCCTGGCCCCCGAGAGTGGTGGGAGTGTGCTGGTGACAGTTATTCTGTCTGCACTGTCCGTCCTCAGGAAGGTCTGGAGAGGTGGAAAGACAAAGAAATCATTTCTACAAACACGCACAGACCAATGAGGATGCGGGGGAAGGGAATGCCAGGACCACCTTCGACTGGGACTTTGCTCACGCGCAGGAAAGATGTAGAGGACCTGAAGTGTGCCCTAACTGGGCCGTAAGCCACCACCGCTGTCTTAGATAGATCTGCCTGGAAGCTGAACTCTGCGGTGTGCGTGGGCACGAAGATAATGGGGGAAGAAAGAACAAAACGAAACAGGTTTCATTCCAGATATAAAATCCACCAGGAGGGCAGTCTCTTTCCTGACTGGCTCATGAACCATGGTGCTGGTCCAGGAAAGCCCCGTCAATGTTGATTTTGGCCATTCAGAGGCCCAAGCAAGAGAGAAGCGTGAAGGGAAAGACTGGGGGTGAGAAAAAGAAAAGGGGGCGGAAGGCCGCCATCTTGCAATTTCTGCCTGATTGCTGTTCCCGGGAGGTGACAAGCCCCCTAGGCAGGAACGTGCTCTTTCAGCCTGATACCAGTGCCCGGGGCACCGTGGATGCTACGCTTCTTTTTAGATGAATAAATGAGCACCTCCCAGGTGCCCCATTTCACCTGACAGTAACCTGACAATCAGTCCAGTGGGCAGGTGGGAAAGTGAGCTCAGACGCGTGTCGATCCCCCCGGCTGGCAGGTGTGAGGTTTGGGGGTGGGGGAGGCTCACCCTCAATTCACTACCACACAAGGGGCAGAGGATGGAGAAGGGCAGAAAGTGAAGGACAACAACGCGGGAAAACAAAGGACAAGTAGAAGGAGGGAAGCCAACTGACCGGAAGAAGAACTGTAGGCGGGAGAGGCAGAAAAAAGGAAGAAATGAACTGTGGTGTTTGTTGCCCTTACCATTTCCTTTTCTGTGTTCAACTTGTCTAGTTTTATAAGGGGATAGGTTTGTATCATGAATTTCCTGCTATCGTGTCTGGGGCTGAGACTCCATTCAAACTTTCTAATTATTAACAAGCGGCACATTTATATTAACGTGCATACTGCTCTAGTTGGCTCACGCTGTCTCCGTGCTTTCTACAAAATGTTCCAGGAGAGGATGTTTAACCAGAGGTCACCATGAAAGGAAGAGCAATTCAGAATCCAGAGGAATTCACATGTGGTTCTAGTCGTCCTCAAAATGGCGAATGTAGCTCAAGATGTGTCATCTCTGACATCCAGGGGGCGAGTCATTTTATTTTATTTTTCCTTTCTAATGCGACGTCCGTTTGGATCAGTCAATGGGTGTATGTACGCATGACTACACATAAGGCCCCTACTGGTTAATTTTGCTTTGGCAAAGCTGGTTTTGAGTCACCTAGGATTTTTGGCAACCCAGCAACTAGCCCTTATTCCCATTAGCGATATAGATGCAAAAGCACCAGGGAAAGAAAGTCTGGACAAGCCGATTTTCTCATCGTTCTGACGGCACTTTGGGGAATTCGTGGTACCCTCGTTGGAAGCAGAACAGGCAGGAATGTTAATTCAGAAGCATGACCTCATTTCCCAGAGCACGTCCAATGTAACTAAAAATAGAAGTGAAGCAATTGTGTCTGCCGTAGCACAAAGAGAAGGGAAGTTTTGTCATTTGTCTGGCTTGTTGGGTCTTACGTGGGGCCTGTCGGATAAATTCTGCCCGAGCCACCTGCAGTGCCGGCTGAAGACCTCCTTTTCCTTAGAGAGGTTACTCTGCATAAGGCTTTGAGAGTGGAGCTCAGGACCCCGGTGCCCTGACCTCGCGAGCTCGGGGAGGAGACGCAAATGGTGTGAGTGATGGAGAAGGTAGAAGACAGGCTCGTAGCTGTGCTGCCTTGTGGAGCATCGGGCTCCCCGAAGAAGGTTGGGTCTGAAGGTGGAGTGGACATTGAGGAGGGAAGGAGGCTACACGAAAGGCCCAGAGGGTTAATTTGAGGAGGCTGGAGCGTGGCGTGGCAAGGTAGGTGGGAGGTGGGGAAAGTCACCCGGAGCCAGTGAGAGATGAGGGCGAGAAGGAGAACTTGGATGAGCCGATAGGCAGTTTGCATCGTGTCTTGTTTGTGTGTGTCTTCGGGACAGAGCCGTCCGTTCTGACCGTTCTGGAAAGCGACGGAGACCATCTCGAGAAGACAGTTCGATAAGCCACCGGGAAGGTCAAGGTAGCCGCATTAAAGAATTTTTGTGCCCAGAGGGATTCTACACGTGGCGGTACAGCGGTGTATTCCCGTCAACTGTAATGCTCGTATTAGTTTTCTTCGGAAGCTGAAATTCACCTACCGGGCAGTTCACCACTTGAAAGGGTCCAATTCAGTGGCTTCTAGGATGCTCACCAGGATGTGTCGCTATTCCAGACCATTTTCAACATCCCCCGGAGAAGCCCGTTAGCCGTGACTCCTGATCGCCCCCCTCCCCAGCTCTCGACAACCTGCTGTGTCTGTGGGTCTGCTGCCTCTGGACGTTTCATACGAACGGAAGCCTGTAACGTGTGGTCCTGAGTGCTCGGCTCATTTTGCTGAGGATGCTGTGTTCCAGGCGTGGACAGATTTTTCAGCACCAGATGGGAGCTGTGGGGGGGGGGGTGCAAACTGGTGGTGGAGGGCTCGCCCTAGCTGAGGCTGCGACAGTACACGTTGCAGTATTGGGGAGCGAAGAGTGTCGTTTAGCGATACACCCACCGCAGGGGGTTGTTAACGTGCCCCGGGGCTTTGGGACTCCCTGCCTTCCGGTGGGACTGGCACGGGGGCAGGCGCAGGATGGGAAGGGACTCTGGGGCCCCTAGGAGGATCTAGGGAGAGCACGATGCAAGAGCCGGCAGTGTCTGGTGCGACAAAACCTGTCTCTCCTACAGAGATGCGTCTCTTAGGAACGTCTCTCAGCGAGAGTCATCAGGATGTACGTTCTCAACCTTAAACCCCAGGCACAGGTTTCCTGAATGCTTCCGCTGTGGGTTCTCACACAGACGTGAGAATCTCCATCAAGGGAGTAAAACGTGAAGGTGACCTTGTCCTCCCCATCCGCTGGTGGTTACACGTCCTGGGAAGGAAGCCAAAGTGGCAGGACCTGTCCTGCTAAGTGACCTGTGAGTTGGGGTCAGCTGGCACCTGCAGAGTGAGTGTGGGACAGCAGGTCACGGGCTCCCTGGGGCACCGTGGAGAGCTGCTGGCCAGAGGGGTGCGGCCGGGGGACAGCCACCGCGTGAGGCAGGACACGGTCAGAGCCACGCCCCAGCTGTGGCTGCAGTGAGCCTGGCAGTGCCGGAGCCCTGGGGGCAGGGGCTGGAAGCCAAGCTCGGAACGAGGGTGGGGGGTGTGGGGGAACAGATACCCCGGGCATCGGCCCGGGGTCCAGGATGCCAGTAGAGTGAGCGTTCGTCCATTCGTATGTTCAACAATATTTCCTGAGTGCCTGTGGCGTGGCTGAACCCCTCTCATGCTGGGAAGAGAGCAGTGAATTCAACCGACGATGGCTTTGCTCTCACGGAGTGGACAACACATTGGGCTGAGATAGATACCGAACGGATAAACAACTAAGTATGTAGCAGATGGTCATGGGTGCTGTAGAGAGGGATCAGGCAACTCAAGGGGGGGCATGGGGCGTGTTGCTATTTTGTACAGGCTGTTTGGGAAGGCATCCTGAGAAAGAGGACGTTTGAGTGCAGACAGAAAGGGGGTGAGGGAGTAAGAAATTACATCTGCACGAAGATCATGCCGAACCGGGGGGACAGTAAGTGCAAAGACCCTGGGGCAGGGAGTGTGGCTCCGTGTTCAGGACTGAAGGGTGCCGAGGGCTGCGGTGGAATGAGCAAGAGGGAGAGGAGGCAGGGGCTAGGGGGACAAGGAGCGAGGAGGAGACGAGCCCGGGGACAGGGGGCTTGACCACTAAGGCCTTGCTCGCCGAGGACCCTCACTTTACCTTTAAGTGACGTGGGAAGCCATTGGTACAGGAATTTCCGTCTTCAGCCCACCATTTTATCTGGATTTTGCCCCTGTGTTCGGTAGCTACACCTTCCCCAAGACCCTGACCGCCACCTGCGGTCCTCTGTCACGTTTGTATTCGGACTTTGGGTCGTCATTTCCTGCGCCGTCACGTGCTGAGCGCAAAATTGTCAAAACAGAATTTGTACGTGAGTGGATGTTTCTAGAAAGGCGTAGGAGCGGGAAGAGGAGGAGGCTGACGGTGCTACCAGAGCAGCCGGGTGGCGGGAGGGCTGGGGGTGGTAGCAGGGGAAGGGTGGGGGGTGCCCTAAGAAAGCAGAAAGGCGGGGGGGGGGGACGCCCACGAGCCTGACCTGGGCCAAGGTCTTACCATGACCTTGAAGGGTCAGCCTGACAAAATCGGACAGAAGGCTGCGCTGGAAGGGGCTTATCACACCGAGCCGGGTCGGTAACAACAGGGGTAAGGAAGAGAAGAAGGAAGGAAGGCTCCAGAGGGAAGAAGGCTCCAGAGAGGAGCCTGCGGACGTGCGGCTTTCTGCCAGCGGAGGTAACAGCGTTATCAATGAAGCTGTCTAGCCCGGATGTCATGGGTCTGGGTGCCACCTGCCACCTTTCCCCTGATTGCTGGGACATCCTGCCATAACCGCACTGGGCGTCTTAGGTCGTGCGGGAGTTGAGCGGGGAGGTAAGTTTCCTCCCTTCACTTGCGCACAGCGTCTCTGGGCACAGACAGTGGGGAGTCCTGCTTCCATCAGTGATGACCATGCATTAGGATTCAGATGCACAGAGACTCACGGCGTGTTAAACAGCAGGAGCAGCTGTCTTCCACACGCCCAAACATACACACTCACCACTGCACACACAACGTGGTGCACCCACTGGCCGCTTGTACGAATATTGACAAAGACGAAGTGCTTCGCCTTGAAGTCTCACTGAGTGAATTTAAAACCAATGTTAAGGGGCGCCTGGGTGGCTCAGTCGGTTGAGCGTCCCACGTTAGCTCAGGTCATGATCTTGGGGTTCGTGAGTTCGAGCTCCCCGTCGGGCTCTGTGCTGATGGCTCAGAACTTGGAGCCTGCTTCGGATTCTGTGTCTTCCCCCCATCTCTGACCCTCCCACAGTTGCACTCTGTCTCTCTCTCTCTCTCTCTCAAAAATAAACATTAAAAAAAGATTTAAAAAATAAAATAAAAATAAAACCAATATCAGGGGCACCTGGGTGGCCCAGTTGGTTAAGCTTCAGACTTCAGCTCAGGTCATGATCTCGTGGTTTGTGAGTTCGAGCCCCGCGTCAGGCTCTGTGCTGACAGCTCGGAGCCTGGAGCCTGCTTCGGATTCTGTGTCTCCCTCTCTCTTTGCCCCTCCCCTATTCACACTCTGTCTCTGTCTCTGTCTCTCTGTCTCTCTCTCAAAGATAAATAAACATGAAACAAAAACCCAATATTAAATAAGGGTGCCTGGGTGGCTCAGTTGGTTGAGCTCTTGATGTGGGCTCAGGTCATGATTTCATGGTTCATGCAGTCAAGCCCCATGTCAGGCTCCGTGCTGTTAGCTTGGGATTCCCAATCTCTCTCCCTGTGCCCTACTCGCACGCATGCTGTCTTTCTCTCTCTCAAAATTAATAAATAAGCTTGAGAAAACCAATATGAAACAAAATATTCATCATTTGGATGAATACCTCATTTTAATAGTTTAATTGGCTTTAGAAGAGATACTCCATTTAGAAATTTGTAGTGGGTGAAATACTTAGGATTCTGATGAGTACTTTCTGAATTTAAAATATTTGAAGCAGAGTTACGGGAATAAGGTGAGGTGAGTTAAACAGAGTGAACTAGAATAGCAAATTTTGTTTCCTATGGGGAAGAGATCATACACTTTGCCTTTGGGTAAGGGTTGCTTTCTCAATCACCAGCTTCATCCCGAGGCTTCCTTCTCTATGCTTTTTCACTTTGCATATTCGGTTCTGTTCTCAGATGACAGCACCCCGACCCATGCCACGTTCCATCCCTTGCCCACCATGTTTCATCATAGGCCTTATTTCTGCTTTGCATATTATATATCTGTGCATTTATTTATTTTCTGCCTCCCCATTATGAATGGGAGCCTCATAGGAGCTGGTGTTTTGTTTAACTGCCATGGTTCTGGTATACTGTGGTGTTTGAATTTTGCATTGATGAATATATAATGATGCATGTCTCGCGTATATATTCTTTTGATTTACATGCTATTCTGTATTTTTTTCTGTTGGTCTCTGTGAACGCAATTTGAATTATCCCGATGGCTGATGCGTATTGAAGGTAAAAAAGTGCTAAAAGTAAGTGCTTCCTACCTCAGTTTGGAAAGTGTTTGGGGGACAGACGTTCCCTCATATACAATTACAAAGAGCCTCAGGACCTGTTGTGTGATCCCCTTTAGTGAGAGTATAGGGAGGGAAGAGAAGTTTGCTACTGATTTCTTTGGAGAAAGATGTTGCCAAGTGGACAGGATTAGAGGGGTTTATCTCCTTTACATCAAGCCTGGTGAACCACAGGAAGAACTTGGGACTGGGTTCAAGGCCAGTTCAGGCCTGGAGACCAAGCACTCTGAGGCAGCAGGCGGCCATCGTGGTCTCTGGCCTGCACTGCCCAAGCTTGCTGGGCAAGGGACAGGAGAGAATTTTCCATAGAACACACCTGAACTACGTGGGACAGCATCAGGTCGGGGCCCCTTCGATGCAGTTTGCTTGAGGTAGGGCCAGAACAGCAAGGGGTGGGAGGTGGCGTGGACTCCAGAAGGTTGTGGAAGCAGTCGTGAGTGATCACTCAGTGGAGAGAGGCATTTCCCGCCCCCCACTCCCGCTGGGGTCCCCAGTGACAGGACTTCCCCAAGAGTCCCACGGGAGAAATGGTGAGCTTAATCACCTGCCAGACCCGTAGGGCTCAGATCCACACAGCCAACGAACAGCCCGTCCTCCTGCCTTCTCCTGGCTCCACAGCTTTCGCCTCCTGGAAGGTGGGCGGCATCTGACAACGGGCCTTACTTAGTGTGGGGTGGTGACGGCAACAGAAAGAGGAAGGTGACCTTTGAATGAAGACGGAAGGTTGAAATTTTATCTAATGATTTTGCCTGGAACTTATCCCAATGAGAGAATTGAAATTCTGTTTTGTAACTTAAAATGACTTTAGGGACTGTCATTATAGAAAAGTGAACAGAAAAATCATAGGATTTACCCAAATCCCCATTCCAAGGCAGTGAAAGATTAGTTGCATGAAACACTTCTCCTACTATCCTTTCAAAAGATGTGCCTTGGTATGTCACTAATCACCTATGAAAAACTTACCCGTTACATCGTTTTCCAATATTTCTGTAGACACTTTGGAAATAAATTTGCCGGGGCATCTGGGTGACTCAGTTGGGCGTCCGATTTCAGCTCAGGTCATGATCTTGCACAGTCTGTGATCTCGAGTCCCACATGGGGCTCTGTGCTGACAGCTCAGAGCCTGGAGCCTGCTTCGGATTCTGTGTCTCCCTCTCTTTCTGCCCCTCCCTTGCTTGCTCTCTGTCTCTGTCTCTCTCAAGATAAATAAACATTAGAAGAAATACATTTGCCATGTATATTAGAGCAATGTTGTAGATAATGTTGTAGGCTGATCCAACAGTCACTTGCAAATCCCTATTCTCCTTCTAGAACCTTGTATTGTAGAGGCTTGGTTTTCCCCGCCTTCCTTGCAGCTAGGGGTGGCCAATGAGAAGCAGGAGTCTGTGGGAACATTCTTGTTTTTCTGATAAAAGAGGTAAAACTGTTTTCTTCCCTTTCTCCCTTTCTGCCTTCCTCCTACATTGAATATGGAAGTATTAGAACTGGATGAGCCATTCTATGACGAGGAAGGAAAGTCCCAAGACATCACTGGAATGCTGGTCTTGAGACTGGTGAACAATGGCATTCCTCTAGACTTCCTGACCCGTGAGAAAAACAAACCATTATCAGTTTAGCTACTGCTAGTCGGGGAATCAGTTACTTGCAGCCCAAAGCATTTTGAACAGACCCCAAAGCAAAACAAAACAAAGCCTGATTGATGTTAGGAGTGAAGTTGCTATTTCCCTATATGCAGCCCGTTCATTCATCTCAAACATCTCAGCAACAGTCATGGCTAGTATTCTGTACTAGGCCCTTGGGGTACCAAGAGGAGTGCAATGGGGCTCCCATTGCAATGAATAAAAATGAGTCATAGTTACTAAAAAACATGATATGTGCTATAATACCAACAGTGAATATGCAGTGCACACATTATGCAGAAAGAAGGAGCCCGGAAGAGACGGGGGAAGCTGGGACAAGTAGTCAATCTTGGAGGACGACTTAGAGATTTATCAGATGGAAAGTGATGGGAAGGGGACTGCAAGTAGGTGAGGACAGTGCAGGCAGGGGGCAGCGAGGCCATGTGAAGTGATTGTATTCTGTGAATATTATAGTTTAATAGTGATAGGGCTCGGGCTCATGGAGTTGGCTCGCCCACTGACAGCTGTGCAGCTACAAGTAAGGCGTGTGGTTCCATTTTCCTTGCCTGGAAATTAAGGGTTTATGTACTTTGTAGGGTTTGGGGGGAAGATCCAATGAGCTAAGTCACATAAGGATTTTAGTAGGTGTTTGGCACATGGTAAGTATTCCATAACGTTTACGTGTTACTATCAGCTGGTCACGGAGACAGACAGTGGGGTGGCCTCAGAGGAATTTGAGAAGGTTGACCAGGGCTCCGTTGTGATGGGCCTTGTCCATGCAGGATAACTTGAACTTGATCCTACAGTCATCAGGAAATTCTTGCAGGTTCTGGAGCGTAGAGGTCAACCAACAATGGCCTCCTCGTTGTCAAATCCTACGGGCACTGTATCCACGTGATTGATACTGTTCTTGAAGGTTTTCATCTCACAGATAGCATTTTTTTCTTGGTTTTGTTCCTATTTTAAGTTTGCCTCCTTCCAAGTCATCCTCGGTCTTTCTAGAATGCAAATTATGTCACCTAACCTGATTCAAATCCGAAAGTGGCTCCCATTCCCCTCATGTAACTGCAGATGTGTGTAAGGACTTCATGGTATCCCTGCAGGTGCTCTCGGATCACATTTCTGTGCCTTTGCGTGAATCCTCCCCTCGGATTCCATCATAGGAAGCTACTTGGGATGCCTCAGCTTTATTGCTATTGTTTTGACTCCATGATTTTAGAGGTCCTGTTTTTTCTCCCTGAGAGATTTTTTCCTTTTTCTGTTTGGCTTAAGGTTTTACTCATTCTTCTAGGACTTCACATATCCACAATATTCTCATCTTTTTATTTTCAAGCCAAACAGCCTTACGCTGACTCATTAAACAAAGGAACAATGATTTGTCACTCTTCGGTCTTTACATAACTGGTGCACGTTCCCCAGAAGGGACTAATTTCTTGTTTCCCTCTGATCAAAGACATGCTATCAGGCACATTCCATTTCATAAAACCACAAAGTGTTGTTTCAGGGGAAATTAGCTCAGCCTTGAGCTACGTTTCCACACTGCAGTTGACTTGGTGAGACGGAATAAAGCCCGGTTACTATTTCAGAATTTTTTACATTGGATTGGACTGGTGGTTTGGTTGTTACCCTGGAGAAGGTTTTCAATTACTAAGATGAGTCATTTTAGGGACTGGAAGGAACTGGAGAATTTTTATCATCCAGGAGTGATGGGGAATCTAGGGTCCAAGCCCTGCCATCCTCTGTCATCCAGGGAAAGGGAAAGAAATAAGTATCAGGACAAATTAAAACAGGGCTCGTGAGAGAGAACAACATTGTTTTCTGCTTCTGTCCTGCTGAATCTGGCTTGTGCAATAAAATAATTTTATTTGTTCGTCTCTACAACTGAAATAGGCTGAAAGGATGGTCCCAGGACTCCCCCCCCCCACCTTTTTTTTTATTGTGTCTGGAATCATTCTAAAAGAAGAGACTATGGTTTGGCTTTTGCTGTTCTGAATTTTATAATATACTCCTACAGAATGAGTTAGGGCTCAGCTAGACATTTACTGGAATGCATCATTTTTACAAATTTCTTTCTCATCTTAAATAGTGGTGAAAGTTCATGAACAAAGATATTTATTGGTCTGTGCACTTCTGAAAAATTAAAATGCCCTTGTATTTATCAGTAGGGTTGAGTAGCCCAAGATATTTCTTCTCAATGGAAAATTCGGCAATTATTAGAAATACAATTATTACAGTGATAAAAATTGGAAAAACACTGTGTACCCATAATATTACTGTAATCATATAAAAAGCCCTTAAATTAATGGCCATAAAAATGTTGTTTGTATTGGGGTGTTAGAATTATGTATAATGTTTGAGCTTTTATCTACTTTTCTGTATTTTCCAGATATTTATTTATTCCTTTTCCTCCCTTTCTTTCTCCCCTCATTTCCTTTATGTAATTCCTTCTTCCCTCCCTTCCTTCCTTCCTTTCTCCCTTCCTTCCTTCCTTCTTCTGTTTTTCCTTCCTTCCTTCCTTCTGTCCTTTCTTCCTTTTTCTGTTTTTCCTTCCTTCCTTCCTTCCTTCCTTCCTTCCTTCCTTC
>NW_026057576.1:3863066-3865164 GCF_023721935.1 Panthera uncia | reverse complement strand
GTTTTTCCTTCCTTCCTTCCTTCCTTCCTTCCTTCCTTCCTTCCTTCTGTCCTTTCTTCCTTCTTCTGTTTTTCCTTCCTTTCTTCCTTCCTTCCTTCCCTCCCTCCCTCCCTCCCTCAATACTTCCTTCCTTTCTTCATATTTACTGCACACCTATTCTGTGTGAGGACCTCTTTTAGGCTCTGGGAAGCTATCAGCAAACAGAACAGACGTCAGTTCCAACTTTGGTTTTGTGGCCAGTTGGGGCATGGGTTGGAGAGGAGAGAAGTAGAGGAGAGGCAACAAGTAGGGAGGGATGACCCCAAATCCAGGTCAGAGATGATGGATGCATGGGCTACAAGTGTTGCTCTGTCCCCCTTCCTTCTCATATAACCTCCTTGTGGATAATTTCCTTCTCCTGTGTTTCATTCAGGCCTCTTCTCACATGTCATTTAGAAAGTTCTTCGGCCATCTTAGCTCTTTTCCTCTCTTATCTTGTCCTGCCCCAACTCCCTCCCCCCACCTTTAAATAGTACTTATCCCTACTTGGCTGCCACCATAGGAGGAATTCATATATCCTTTGTCTATTTATTAATCGGCTTCCTTCCCTAGAATGCAAGCATGAGATGTTGACTTTGTTTTGTTCATTGTTTATTCCCGTCATTTAGAAATGTGTCCATCTAGCACAGAGGAGGGGTTTAACAAATATTATCTGAATGATTAAACAAATGATTTCTAAACCTATATCCTTAGCTTTGACATCTTGTTTGAGTTCCAGATTTATATTTCCCATGCAGACTAACGCTTTAGAGTGTATCCTGAATATACTTCGAACTCCAGATGTTCGAAGATACTTACGATCAGCCCCCTTTCCCAGCCAGATCTGCTTCACTTCTTGTGAAATCCCCTCCATTAGGGGCCTTTCTTTTCCTCAAGGCTTTAATTCTGTACCACGTCACGTTTGCCTGTCTCCCTAGGAGAGAGCATAAGGAAAGCAGGTAGACCCGGGGGTTATCAAAGGATTTATGTGTGGAGGATTTATCCTGGGGGATCGTGCTCAGCAGCTCAGTGAGATTTTCTCCTTGGTGATATTCTAATGCATTTGCATGTACAGTGTCGTCTGATTGAGAAAGCGAATATTCATCCGTTAGGGTTTTCTGGCCTCTTCTCTGATTGACTGTGCGTACTCGTTCCAAGTAGGGGAAGAGCTGCATGATTTACAGACTTTCCTTTTTAAAATGTTTATTTATTTTGAGAGAGTGCGCACGTGAGCGGGAGAGGTCAGAGGGGGGAGAGAGAGAGAGAGGGAGAGGGAGGGAGCATGAGAGGCAGAGAGAGAATCCCAAGCAGGCTGTGCACTCTCAACAGAGAGCCTGATGCGGGGCTCTGCCCCACCAATGGTGAGATCATGACCAGAGCCAATATCAAGAGTCCCAGCCTTAACCGGCTGAGCTACCAGGCACCCCAGCCTTTCCTTTTTAAATGTGGTTAGAAGGAAGGGATGGAATATTCTGTATGGGTACTCTATTATTGCTGATAACTAGTTCTGAGTAGTATTTTTTTGTGCAAGAGGGGGAAAAGTGATAACTGAAAAAGTCATTAATATCATTTTTTTTTTTTTGCGCCAACACTAAAATTTAATTCTATTCCTGGTATTAAACAAGAAGCACAGAAGTTTACTTCCTCAGGACATAGCCTTTTAATTTTTGTAAAAAAAATTTCCCCCCCCCCCCCCCCCCCCGCCCCTGATGGGTCTCATCCTTACCTCTGAGAAATAAGCCAGAGGAAAATAATGGTATGTTCTGAAGCTTCGTCAAGCTAGCACGCTTTCAAATTACAAGGCAACATTAGTTCCTCTTGGGTGATTCCATCAACTTTAAAAAAAAAAAAATTTTTTTTAATGTTTATTTATTTTTTGACACAGAGAAAGACAGAGCGTGGGTGGGGGAACGGAAGAGAGAGAGGGAGACACAGAATCAGAAGCAGGCTCCAGGCTCCGAGCTGTCAGCACAGAGCCCGCTGCCGGGCTCGAACCCACAGGCTGTGAGATCATGACCTGAGCCGAAGTCGGACGCTTAGCCGACTGAGCCACCCAGGGGCCCCTCCATCAACTCTTAAG
>NW_026057576.1:3735838-3862666 GCF_023721935.1 Panthera uncia | reverse complement strand
TTCCAGCTCGGCTCGTGCCGCCGCTCCCGGAGATGCGGCTGAGCCGGGCCGGGGCGGCGCCCGCCTGCGCCATGAGGATCCCGCGCTCGGTGCCCGCCCCGGGCCTCTCGGGGCGGCGGGGGCGGCCGTGAGCGGGCGCGGCGCGCTGGGGCGGACGCGGGCCCGCGCTCGGCCGGGACGCTCGCGATGGGGGACAGGTAACCCCGCCCGGGCCGGGCCGAGCCCAGGGCCGCGAGGCTCCCCCCCCCCCCCCCCCCGAGACCCCGCGCGGGAGGGCCCCCACGTGGCCCCCACTGAAGGTCCCTTTGCCTTTTGCACAGGTGGCTCCGGGTGACCGTCCTCCCCGGCTGCGTGGGCTGCAGGACCGTGGCCGTCCGGGCGTCCTGGACCGTGCGCGACATCAAGGAGCGCATCTTGGCGGAGACGGGCTTCCCGGTGTCGGAGCAGCGGCTGTGGCTCGGCGACAGGGAGGTACGGCGCGCCGGTCCCCGCTCCCTGTAGGACGGTGGGCCCGCCTCTGTGCTCGGGGTTGTAGCGCATCCACTTGCTAAGTCAGTGGGCTCGCTGAGACGGAAACTGGGCGGGTTTCATTCTCGCGTCGTGGAGGGCAGAGGTGGCTTTAGCGATCACCCGGGACGTGATGCTTTGTGAGTAACACGGTCAAGAAGCGCACGGGGTTTCCCCTCGCGAGTGGCAATTTTAATGGATCTGCCGGTTCAGCGTTTGTGTCACCCTGCCCCCTGCCCGCCGTTTTGTCTGAATCTTCACTTCCTGAAATTAAGGTACTTTTTCGATGGGCATTGTAGCCAGAGGGTTTTTGTGTTGGTTTACTTGTTTTGAAGTGACTTAACCATTACTCAGATTTTTCTTTTTTTGTGTGTGTTAAAAATTTTTTTAATCTTTTATTTTTGGGAGGGAGAGAGAGAGACAGAGAGAGAACGAGAGAACGAGTGGGGGAGGGGCAGAGAGAGAGGCAGACACAGAATCCGAAGCAGGCTCCAGGCTCTGAGCTGTCAGCACAGAGCCCACCGAGGGGCTCGAACTCATGAACGGTGAGATCATGACTTGAACTGAAGTCCGCGGCTTAACCGACTGAGCCACCCAGGTGCCCCCAGATTTTTTTTGTGTTGTATACTTAACTGGAATAATCCTCACCTTCACACCCCCCCCCCCAGTTTTGAATCACAGAAATTTAGGCAAAGGATCTTCAGACTATATTATAGAAACTGTTCTTTCACATTAAAATTTCTGGGGTGCAAATGAATGGCTTCAATCAAAACTTTGAAAGATGGGACTATTTCATATTGTGATCTATATATTCTTTAAGTTGTGAAAAAAACTAAATTTCCTTAAAGGAGTTAAATGGAAACATTTTACTGAAAATTAACCCATTCTTTTATCCTAATAAATACCTTCACTTTTTAGAAGATAAAAGAGCCTTTCCAGGATTTAGAAGAGGCAAAAAAAAAATGTTAAACAGATATACAAGGAATACTGAGCCACACAGAATGACCTTACAAGTCTCGGATTTGTATCCGGTACAAACATTGGTATTTTTCAATCCCTCAGTGTAATCTTGACCGTCTGTGTACCTGGGTCCACACCATGGTCTCTTGACCACTTAGACACGGGTTCACAGTTAAACTGGTCTTATGTTCCTCCATAGCTCAGCCCTTCTTACGTATTTGGTAGCACATAGACCTGTGACTCGTTAGAGGACTTTGGACAGAATTGAGGAGCAAATTATGAACTTTTTAAGAAGCTTATTCTTCTATAAATATTTGTCATTCTTACCTCTTTCTCTGGGCCCACCTCTGTCTCTTAGCTTTCCTGTCTATAGTCTCCTGGTTCTGTACCCACTTCTTTGGTTATTCCTCTGGGTCTGCTTTGCCATCTCGTCCCCTACACGTGGTCAAACCCTGAGGCTCAGTCGTGGCTCAGTTTTGCCTGTAGAAGTGCTTTTGGAGGTGTCTGTGCAAAGCATTGGTATGGGATAGTGAATGTGGCCGTGGTGCATAGAGAGTTTCAGACTGAGTGGCTGGGTGAGGGGGGGTCTGGTTAGGAAGCTTGTGCTGTCCTGAGCTAGTGAGGTTCTAGATCGTGACCGACTGTCACAGTGAAACTAGAAGGAAAGGATATACAGGAGGCTTTGGAAAGATGTGATTACGGCAGTTGGTACAAATGGATGTGCGTGTGTGTATGTGCGCAGGGTAGAGGGGTAGATGTGGAGAGGCAGAAGGTCTCGCCAGGGATGTTCACAAGCCTTGAGTCAGACCCAGAGATAATGGAATCCTAAATATGTCAGGGTAAGCAGGAAGCAAAAGCTGTTGAGGACTCCTTGTCACTCACGGGCTTGGGTCCGTTTGGGACATAGTTGGCATCAGGCACTTTCTCAGTCCTCAGTCTTTCCGGGCCATCCGCCACCTTCATTGTCCTTGTCCCTCTTTTGCCTTCCCTGGCCTGGAAGTGGAATTTGTAAGTTCTTCACTTTGCCTCCGGTCTGATGAAGAGACTGTCTCATTATAGCTGTTTCCTCTGCACCGAATGTGGTCGAGCCTCAAACTAGGAGGTGTGAAGCATGACTTGACTTTCCTGTCTTTTAATTGATCAAAAATGTCCTTTCTGTCACCTCTTGAGTCTTAGAACCTCCTTGTGTCCTTGACAACTGAACAAAGGCAGAAGGGTCGGGAGATCCAGGTTGTAATTACTATCGTATTGTTTGCTTAATAATTTGGAAAGAGTTGTTTCATAGTCCATGAAAATGATCATCTCTGAAGTTTTTGAGGGAGTCTGTATACTAGTCTATATACTAAGTCTGAATACTAAAGACTTAACTGGGCAACTTTTAAGATTTCATTGCCTCTGGAGAGGAGTAGGACCAATGTTACTTTGCTTGGTTGGAGCGGTGTAGGGTCTAGGAAGGAGAGAGGCCCAAGCCAGATTCCTTAATCTTGGCAGACTCCGGAGGGGAAAGCTGAGAGCCCTGCTGAGGTCAGTTATCTGTGCTGCTCGATTTCTCTTTGGGAGAATCACTTCCCTGTGGACAGGTCACTGATGACACTGCACCAAAAGCATTCGCTGTCAGGCTCCCGTAGCCAGTTACATCTGTGTTTACGAACGCGATTCTACCCTGTCTTCTTCCTGTTCAAGGCCTCTTTAAGACCTGCAAACTTCTTCCTGCATTAAAAATTGCCTCCCTTCCTCCCTTCCTGCCTTTCTTCCTTCAGATAAACCTCAGCTGTGCTAAATTGGACTAGTAATCCTTGGTTTATGCATGGCTCTCACTTAGTAATTAAGTAGTTAATTAACTAACTATGGAATGAACAGCTTTGATGACATCATCCAACTGGAGAAGAACACTGTTGGTAGTTTGTATTTACCTGTGTGCTCCTCTCCGCCCCAGCCCGTGTGCCTCTTTTCCCTTACCCCTTTGCATTTATTATTCTGTTGCCTTTTTTGTAGTTGTTTCAGTAGTTTTATCATAAGTGTGTATATTTATGTGTGTACATATGTATACCTAGGAACACATATCCATATATGTGTATGTGTGGGTCTGTAACCTAAGTCTATAACCTGTGTGATACACTGTTTACTTTTAGTTCTTTGTGAACTTTATAAGCTTATTATTCTATATGTGGTAACTTGGAGTTATCTTTTTAAAGTCAGTATTATGTTATGAATATTCACCCAGAGTTATGTGCAGCTTAGTTAACCCATTTTTTCATTGCTGGATGATGTTCCGCTCTGTCAATATGTTATAGAATTGGGGTTGTTTCTAAAATAATTGTGGTTAGCAACGGTACTGCTAGGATGATTCTTATTCATATTTCCTGTGCAGGGAGTTTTTAGTTTTTACAGGCTTGCTTTAAGATTCAGTGGGAGTGTGTGTGTGTGTGTGTGTGTGTGTGTGTGTGTGTGTATATATATATATATATAAAATACTATATATAATATAAATTGTATATAATTATTACATATAATATCATACATATAGTATTATATATTGTATATATTATATGTATATAATACTATATATACTATACTATAATAGTATATACTACTATATATGTACTATATAATATGTAATACATGTAAATGATAAGTATTTGTGTTTTAGAAATGGGGACTAGAATGATGATACACAGAAAGTAAGGAGGCCAGATGAGAGATTGTCATAAAAATCCAAGAAATACTGAGAGTCTGAGCATGAGCACTTGGAAACGGAGAAGAGCAAGTTAGGTCTGAGGGAAACTGGGGATGGACCTGGTGGCACCTGGAAGGTTAATTGGCCATGTGGTTTGTAGAGAGAGTGAGAGAGAGCAAGAGAGAGAGAGAGCGAGCGAGCTTCTCCCGCATTCCCTCCGAGGTGCAGAGGTAGAAGGTGCCCCTATTAATAGAAATATACAATAAAAGATGGCAGAGGAGGGTTTGGAAGGAAACCCAGTGAGGTCACTTTTGACGGGTTGAGCTTTAGGAACCTTGGAGGATCTCTGTGTGGGATGATGGTAGACAGTTGGAAACACTGACTTTTTAATACGGTGAATGATGTCATTCGCACCCTGTCGGGGAGTGTTAAGTTACGAAGATTCTTGCAGGTGAGCTTTTGGGTGACTTTTTGCAGGCTGTTGACCTGTGAGAGGTCATCCCATCTTAGCACTTGAGGAGTGCTGGGGAACAGGTTGATCTGGCCTTGGCTTCTGAGCGGTACATTTTGGAAATGTAAAAAGGAAGATTTTGTTTATGTTGACGATCCCGATTTATCATTAAAAGTTTACGTTGTTTCAAAGCAGATATGTATCTTTATCTGTTTTGTAATGAGTTAAGGAAAAGTCCTGTCAGGTTTTAAGGAAACTTTTTGACTAGATTTCTGTTCTTTGAAATGTTCACTTGTCCACAGTAATTGATTTCCTAATAAGAAAGGTCAACAAGCATTATTTCTTAAGTGAGAAAAACGACGGAGGTAGTTTTGAGTGAACAACGTTGCTCTTCATACATACTGTTTTCTTTTCTTTTCTTTTCTTTCAGTTATCTGACTGGATCAAGATTGGAGATCTGACTTTCAGAAACTGTCATCTTTTTGTAAACCTTCAATCAAAAGGCTTAAAAGGGGGAGGTATTGCACTGCTTTTACCAGGAGCCTGTGCCGTTTTTAGTTGCATAACGGTTATGTTTTAAACGTGCAATGAAGGTATATTCCACGGGATGTGATGAGGCTGTATCAGGCTGGAAAACCAGGGTGGGCGGAGCTAGCGAATTTTCTGTGAGAACGTGTGGGGTGTAGTACCCTGCGAAGCAGAATCCTGCCGGGGCTTGGGCCTGCTGGGTGCTGTACCCCGACGATGCAGATAAATTTGTAGTGATGATTTCGTTATTTTACGCCCAGTTTTGTTTGTGTGTTTTTCTGTGCGTCTGAGAAGTTACTTCCCTTTCCCCGTCCTCTCTGTACTTCCCTGTCAGCTCTCCGAAGGTCACCGGGTCAGTCAATTCTAAGCATCTCTCGGTGAGGAAATGCTTAAGGGTATTTGAACTGGACAGCTATTGGGACAGTGACTGGGCCGATTTCAGCGTAATCAGAACGTCAGTTGAGTTTGAGAATATCAACAATGGCCCAGTAGCCACCACTATCTCTGGCTTATTTCTTAGCGGCAAGAGCACCCACAAAAGACTGCCATTGACTTCGCTTGCTCTGGAACCTGGTGACAGCCCGCCCCATGCTCTCCGTCTTTGAATGAATAATCTTTTGTGATATATGGTCTGTTTGTGAGCCTTTTTTAAAAACCGAATTTTGTACTTTGATTAAAAAGGTGGAGATTTGATAAATGAGTCCGCTCTGCTCTGTACTGTGTCTAGCCAGGTAGATGTTCAGAGCTGAGAGCTGCGACAACTCATGTGAAGTCATAACTTGTCCAAGTTTCCTTAGGTTTTGGAAGCAAACAGCACGTGGGCAACAGCCGGGGGATTTTTCTCCTAAAATCAGTTTTTAAGTGCGTTCTGTGCTTTAGGTCGGTTTGGTCAAACAACCCCACCGCTTGTTGATTTTCTCAAGGACATTTTAAGAAGATATCCGGAAGGAGGACAGATCCTTAAGGTAAGGGCGTGTGTTGTATACGTGTGTGAATTTACTTTGGTAAAAAAAAAAAGAGTTGGGAGTCCCGGTGGCGTTTAACTTTTGAAACACGTTGTCTAGATTTGAACAGCTGCACTTCCTTCCCTCCGCACCTGCTGGCTCGGCCAGGCTGTGAGTGCGGCCGTCGTAAGTAAGTATGCGAGGGTTCAGAGGCAAAGGAGCCCGCTCAGTTGCTGGCTGCTGTAGTCAAGCACAGTGTGGCTCTAGGAATGCTTTTTTCAATAATCTTATGTAAATACATAATGTAATTTTATAACTTTTGTGGAACATCATGTGGGGCCACTGCAAACCAACCGGTTGACCGAATGGACAAAATAATTCAAACCCACATTCAGGGGCCATGAGCACATTTGACCCCTGGGTTTAGAAAGAGGTTTAATTCTTCTTCTTCTTTTTTTTAAATATGAAATTGATTGTCAGATTGGTTTCTGTACAACACCCAGTGCTCACCCAACAAGGTGCCCTCCTCCATGCCCATCACCCACCCTCCCCGCCCTCCCACCCCCCATCAACCCTCAGTTTATTCTCAGTTTTTAAGAGTTCTCTTATGTTTTGGCTCCCTCCCTCTCTAACCTTTTTTTCTTCCTCCTTCCCCTCCCCCCTGGTCTTCTGTTAAGTTTCTCAGGATCCACATAAGAGTGAGAATATATGGTGTCTGTCTTTCTCTGTAGGACTTATTTCACTTAGCATAACACTCTCCAGTTCCATCCACGTTGCTACAAAATGACTTTAGTTGTTTATTTCTATTTACAGTGTATTCTTTTAGTTTGAATACATTCACTGAAAACCAAAAACCAAAAAACCAAACAACCATAAAAGAAAGCACTAATAGAAGAACCTGCAAAAATTATTTGGTGTTTAAGCTTCATAAGAAACCTCCTCAATTAACTGTAAAAGTAGATCAACTATTATGCATTTTTCTTCCCCCTAATTTATTTTAATGTTTATTGCCTTTCATATCCTGGTCTTCATTATATGTTTTAGTTTGGATGGTAAGTTTCTAGAAAGTAAGGATTAGGTGTATTTAACTGAACTTAAGTAGTTGTTCTTGGAAAGGTGCTGGTTGCAGATTGCTCCCATCGTTAGTGATTTTAATGACGGTATGTTGGAGCAAATTAAGGTCATCTTTCAGTATAGGTTCACAGAAGGTTCACAGAAAGTGAGCTTGGAAACTGTTTTATTTCAAGATGCTGGGACAGTATGGGAAAAGTGTGGATTGTCAGGGGGTAGACAGAGGTGAATAGAATCCATTTAAAATTTTTTTCAAGTTTATTTATTTTTAGAGAGAGAGAGAGAGTGAGTGAGCAGGGGAGGGGCAGAGAGAGAGAGGGAGAGAGAGAACCACAGGCAGGCCCCGTGCTGTCAGCACAGAGCCCGATGTGGGGCTCAAACTCACGAACTGTGAGATCATGACCTGAGCCGAAACCAAGAGTCGGACATGTAACCCACTGGGCCACCCACGTGCCCCAAAGCTAAGCGACTTTAAGTGAAGATTTAGTTGGTGGTAATGGGAGTAGGGGCTCGTCAGTTCAGAAGCAAGTGACTGGGGACTGAGGGGACACAGGGCAGGGGCTTGGGCGAGGTCTTTGTACACCTTAAAGTTGGCAAGCAGCCCGCGGGCCTTCGCTCTTCTTACTGCGTGCATTTGTGTGCGAGCCGGCTCAATATCATCTCTGTTCTTTGGATGTTGCGGTCGAATTCGGCACTTACAGATTTAATTAATAGGAATCATAGAAATTACCTACACTCAGGTCACTGTCCTCTGTGATGTTTGCTGGAACAAGTCTGGACGTAGTGTAGTGACTTGCCCAAGATCATATGCAAATTGGCACATTTATTGCCTCTTCTCAGAATTAGTTTGGAAGAGATCCCCTGACAAAAAGCATCCCATCCTATTTTTTGTTCAACTTGAGACTGTTAGTTGGGGCCTGGGACTTAACAGGTTTTATCTCCAGTGTTCCTCCTCTCTGCTCCCTAAAATACACAGAAATCACTCACAGATATCCAAATGGAAACAAGATCCAGCTTCTAAAGTGCTATTCGTTTTGTAGGTGAACGTTGTATTTTGCTACCGATAATTCTTATTTCTGTCTTTTATATTATAATTTCCTAATGTAAATAAGATTGCTATGTTTTAGGGATTCTTTTAGACTGAATAGGGTAGGGATAGGTCTTAAAAATCTTTTTAGAAATAGACAATTGCGTAAATAGGAGGAATTTGTAGATGATAAGGACGTAGCTAAGGGCATGGCTCAAATGTTCGTGTTTGGGGTTGAACAGCAGGTGGGGTTAAGATGCCCCCACCTTTCGGTGTGCATTGGGTGAACCCTGACGCCATCCCTGGTCTCAGAATTAGCTCTCCAGTTCTGCTGTGTCCCCTCACTCGGCCACGGTGGTGTCGTGTCCCGTGGGCACCGTATCTCTTCCCTACGTGATAAAGGCTTTGCTGTTGGCATTGCCATGGGATCAGTATAAGCTCTCTTCACTTCTCGTCCATCCTTGACTGCTTCCTCCTCTCCTTCAGGGTGAATATTACAGACTGAATTACTGTGTTTTAAAGACCCATCCATCAAAAATGAAACCGGTTGATTTGGTTTAGTCTGTGTCAGAGCTCATCCAGGAGTTGTCATCTGTTGCCTTTTCCTTACTTTAGATGCATGATGCCGGTGTTGGCTTCAAGAGTTGGACTCCTATTTCAGAGTCTGGCAGAGCTCCCTTCAGATGGACCAGAGCCCCACATGTTTTTGGTGGGCCCGCCAGAGTGATTGGGGCTGTTGAGAAAAAGGATTTTGGGGGGACTACCGATGGGTGTGTAAGCCTTGTAGTTTGCTCTTTCCTTTCTACACTGCAGAGGTGTGATCACCAAACAAATCCGCCAAACCAATAACATTGCTGCCTTCTTTACGGGAAAGGAATGAGTCAGTCCTGACTGTGAAGAAGCTTTTAGCTTTAGTGCAGGAGAAAGACAGGGTCAGGGTCAGATTGCAATTCCTCAAGCATGCAGACTACTAAGCGGTACATATAAACCGATACGTTTTTCCTCAGAAGAGGTGAGTTTGGTAAGGGACTGGTAAATAAAGGTCTGTCTTTGGTAGCTGCTTGAGAACAAGCTGCCCGTCCCAGAACCACAACCACCTGTGCACCTTTCAGAGGTGGAGTCATTTCTTTTGAATGAAGGCTTGTGTCGATTGTAAGTCAGCGTTGTAAACAGTGTCCGGATTTGTACTGGGGGACAGGAGATGGCGAGTTAAAGGTTGCATGTTAAGTGTGTCATTGGAGAGGGACTCACGAGCTCTCAACCGTGCTCTCCTCTGCGTGTGGCAGTTACTTGCAGTCATATCCCCACCGGATTTAAAGGTAGTGATGCCGGTCGTTGGTTTCTGTGACTGAAATGTAATTACTTTTTAAACAGTATAGGAAGTTCAAAGATGGGCAATAGATTGCTGTGTTATTAAATATTATTTTTTGGTGTATTTTCTTGATTAGGAATTAATTCAGAACGCAGAAGATGCAGGGGCCACAGAAGTTAAATTTTTATACGATGAAACTCAGTATGGAACGGAGACTCTTTGGTCAAAAGATATGGCACAATATCAGGGTAAGAATCGATAATCGGTTATTGATTGATGTGGGTGGGAAGAGGGCTTGAAGGAGACAAGGGAATAAGGACAACGAAAGGTAATACAGTAAGATAACCATGACCAGTAGACTCCAGATACCTCGGTCCTACTCTGGGACGTGCTGTGTTCAAGAGAACGTTCATAACTTTGAGTGCAACTTACAAGTCAGATGGGGGATGTATGTGACTGTGTATGACTATATATGGTAGAAAGTTATTGAAAATAACAAGGATTGATTCTGACATCCCTGAATATATTTTAAAGAGGTGCAGGCCCTCTATTTTTGAAAACATGTTTTAGGATTTAGGAGGGTGATCAAAACTGTTGTTAACTACGTGAACGTTATATAGTTAACACTTATTAGAGCTGATATATCGTTCTCTGGTCAGACCTGGGACAGGCAGGTTGCACGTGTGTGTCGTGTGACGAGGCGCGAGGAGACCTGCCATGCCTGGCGGCTGCCCGTGTGGACCGGGCTGCTCCTGCCTCGGTGATGGGGGCAGGCGGCCCCCGCGTCCCCCCACGTCCGGTTTCATGATGACGGCTGCCGGCGTCCCGGTTCTGGCATTCCTGATCCTGTAGCCGTGGTTGGAAGATACCGGGCGTGGATCGGAGGGAGGGTCTTTGGTTCAGGTCCTGGTCCCGCACGGGCCCACCCCCTGGCACATCTCCCCTGGGCACCGGTTCGCCTGGCGGCCGCTCTGATCCACCTACTCACTCACCGTGACCGAGCGGACGGCCTGGCCCCGCTTCGCTTCAGTCTGCTCTCCTGTAAATGGTAATAAGAACAAAACCTGCCTCCCAGTGATTTTGTGGGTGAAGAGAGCTCCTCTGTGTGATAACATTTTACGGCTGGCGTCACACTGATATTAATCATTATGTGTGTACCTTAGAGCCACGAAGGGGACAGTGTGAGGAGATCCTAGAAGTAGTTTGCTTCAGGCTCCGACCCAGCATCTAGGATTTTTGCTTCCAGCCTTGACTTTACCTCATTTGAAAAAGTATTTGAAATAAAAATTATTTAACCGAATCAAGTACAGTGGACTCTGGGGGGACATGGGGGTTAGGGCTATTGACCCCGTGCGGTCAAAAATCCCTGTATGACTTCTGATTCCCCCCAGACTTAACCACTGATAGCCTAGTGTTGACCAGAGCATCTTATCTGGAACATAAACAGTCGGTTAGCACATATTTTGTATGCTATATATACTCTATCCTGTATTCTTACAGTAAACTAGAGGAAAGAAAATGTAAGGAAAATGATAAGAAAAGTAAAATACATTTTTAGAACTTATAAAAAAAATCCATGTATAATCTGTGTAGTTCAAACCCGTGTTGTTCGAGGGTCAGCTGTATACGTAGATGGGCTCTTGAAAGCATTATCAGATTAGCCGATTTGAAATAAACTTGGCCACATAAAAGTAGGTAGGAGTGATCTCTGATCCCTTTATTTAACAAATATTTGTTGAGGGCCCTACATGTTCTTGCATATTCGAGCTTGTCTTTTATGTTCAGATGTGAATATTGTCTTAGCTGGTGTCATCTTGGATCTCAGTTTTGTTCCCCTTTATTGATACTTAGTTTTGCAAATGAGAACTTTTCAGTCCACCTTATTCTTGTTCTTATATTTTTATATAACCAGATGACAAAAGACTCAGTCTGTCAAATCAGGTGCATAAGAATGAGGAGATCTCACCCAGTGTCCCACCAGTAAGGATTTCAAGGATGTGGTTAATTAAGAGACACGGTGAAGGAAGGCTGGAGAAGGGTCGGACTCCCCGCTCTTCCTGCTGGGTCTGTTCGTGCTGTGTTAGGGCACACCTGGGCCTAGAGTTAGCGGAGGTGGCCTCGGAATGATGCACGAAGGCCAGCACCTACACGGTCATAAAACACGTACATGTTTTTCTCCGATAGTTCAGTAGCTTGTGAGTTTTTCAGGACGTTGTGTCTCGTAAATCTGTAAATTCCAGGTTTATTTATAATCAAGTTCTGAAGCCTCCACTAGACTCCTCGGCTAGCAAACAGCATGAGTGTGTTTGCCCAGAGGTCTGTCATCAGCGTGTTTGCAAGGAGATTGGGCTGGGTTCTCTCTCTCTCTCTCTCTCTCTCTCTCTCTCCCTCCCCCCCCCCCCCCCCCCCCCCCCCCCCCCCCCCCCCCCCTCCATATTCCCTTTTAAAAGGAGAAAGTAGATTGCAGGCCTGCTGCTAACCTTTCCTTCCCAGATAACTGCAACTTTTGTTAGAGAAAATTCTCTCAAGAGGTTTATTCTTTTGTTATCTCACTCTCAGAACCAGGAGATGTTCTTTTGATCAGGGTAGATTGGGGTATTTTAAAGTTGATCTGCATGATGGAGGCGGAGATTCGGTGAGATTCAAGATGAACACAGAGGTGGAATACATACAGCTTCCTCCTGAGTCCCGGAGGCGTATGATCAGATAACACCTCGATCGAAACCATGAAAAAAGAACTGGGTGATACTTGCTGGGTGTGGAGGCCCGTGAGGGGCCTGCGTCTAGCTGACCCACCCAGTTCTCTGCTGCTGCCTGTGCGGGGGGGGGGGGGGGGGTCCTCTGTGCACCACCCCGTTCAGACACCGACTGGCCCTCGTGGAAGGAATGTTCCAGAAGCCAGTGAGTAAGGGCGGCTCCACGTGCAGGGGGTCTGTCACCTGTGGATGTATAGCATCGGAACAGTTCTGATGTGTCAGTAAACCCTGAAGATCGAGGATGTGAGGAGGAAATTCCTTTTCCCGTGAAGCACTCCGCTTGAATTCCTAAGAACGTGCATCTGTTATTTGGTAACTTGACAAATGTTTTGTAAAAGCAGCTGGGCAGCAAGGGATTTTCTGGCTGCTGGCGCGGAGGAAGGCGGGTCTTCCTTCAGGCTGGCCCGCCGTGCCTCCTTTCTGGCGCCATGACCTGATGTGTTCCCGCTGGGTTCCTAATTCCCCTCCATAGACCTGCTAGTTACGCAGGTTCTTTCTAGATTCTGGCAAGAGCCTCGCTCCCAGTCCTCATGTTCTGTGTGGTCCGTGTTGGTGGTCCCCGTTTCTGTGTCTCCAGAGGTATGTCTAACGGAGATTTGGAGGAGGCAGAACCAGACATTGCCCACTGGATGCCATTCTAAACCAGCTGTCGTTAGCTCTTGGGTGGTACGATACTTATTTTATAGATCCCTAGAACAGTTATTTGGTTAGTCGCCAATACTTAACACGTACAAGTAACAACATCTGACTGTGTAGGTGATTCCTCTGTGGTGGGCGTTGGGCCGGGGCCTTCATTTGTATGATGTCATCTGTGAGTGCGGGGCTGTTCTCATCCTTATTTTACTGACGAGGAAACTGAGCCTGAGTGGCTTTAGTTTGCCTGAAGTGATTCAGTTGGCAGTGGTGGATCCGGGTCTGACATCCAGCTCCCCCGGCCCCAGAGTCCCCTTCTCCCGCTGTGGGCTTCTCCTCCTCAGACAAGCCTGGGAACTCTCATCTCCCTTCTTGGACTCGTTTACACACAGCCGTCGGGCCGTTTTTGTAAAGCGAACAATGGCCAACATCCCCGTATCGGAGCTGGAATTTATAGGTGCGCGCGAAGAGACTTCTGGGGGGTGCTGGAATGTTCTCTGTATTTAGTTGGAGGCTTCACAGGCTTATTCACTTTGTCGGAGTTCATCCAGGCCACACATGTAAGGTCTTTGTACTTTACTCTGTGTGTGTTTATTTCAGTAGCTTTTTAAAAGAAAAATGTTAATTATTTTTAAATATGATGAATTACTATAGTTGAACATACTCAAACAATGTTAGAGATTCTGAAGAGAAGTTTCAAAAAGTGATGCCCCCAAAATATGTTGAATTATAAATCCACATTATAAATTCAAGTATTTTGAGAACTTTTTAAAGGAACTACTTTAGAGACAGGGTGGCATTATTCTGAGGTGCTGATTTTAAAATGTGTCACATTAATGATTACAGTAGTTAGACAAGTAATGCCTTGAATAGAAAAATCCAAAGGCTGATGGAAACAAAAACAAACAAGGTGATTAGTGACATGACTGAAGGATTATTTTCCTCCTTATGAAATAATATATTGACAAGGTTGTCGTAGATAACAAGGCCTCCCGTACACGTACAGGTTATCGCATTTACAAAACAAAAATTTAAACATGCTATTTAGGAAGGAATGTTGCACAGTAATAGTGTACTCTGACTAATTTCCTTGTGTGCCCTGTGGTTTGGATGTCTAAGTATCATAACATCCTTAATTTTTCCTTTTTGGGTTTTTGACCAGCCATAATGTTTTGTTCTGCTAATAATTTTTGCTGTTAGCTTACGTTTTTGTTTTTACCGTGAACATTGGAATCACGGTGCAGAATTCAGTCATTCCCTTCACTTTTTTCCATTTTTGCCATCAAGTAAGCGGTTTTATGTAGAGGAAGCTCCTGGGAGAGGGCCGAACGCTCTGGCTTACTTCTCTCTGAACGCCTGCACGTGCATTTCCCCCGCAGGGCCGGCTCTCTACGTGTACAACAATGCAGTCTTCACCCCCGAGGACTGGCATGGCATTCAGGAGATCGCAAGGAGCAGGAAGAAGGACGACCCCCTGAAGGTGGGAAGATTCGGGATCGGGTTTAATTCTGTCTACCATATAACAGGTAGAGTATTCGCCTTTTCTGTCACACCAGTGCCAAGTATCTTCACCTGTGTTTTGTAATTTATTTGGTTCACTTTGGAGATGATACTGTTTTAAAGGCATCGTTTCCAGATGAAAGCGGTTTCAGAGGCATCTCCCGAATTCTCTGGCAGCGGTGAGAAATATGCCAGTGAACTGTCAGCGTGTCTTGGGTTTTCTGAAGTTGCCACGGTAGCCACACCGAAGCGTCACCATGTGATGCCGAAAGTTAATGTCCTCACGGTCCAGTGGGACTGGTGTGATAGTATCTATTAAGTCACTTTACGTGAGGTTTGAAATGTAGCCCTTGAAATGCCTGCACAAATTGTTACTCTCAGAATTTTTACACTGAACCTCTTTTGAGTCAGACCAACTGATGTTCATAGATTTTCTTGTACACGTTTTTAAATATCAAGCGACTAAAGATGAAAGTGTAATGCCCAGCAGTATTGAATGACGGCCAAAGTGAAGATCTTTGATTCTGGCTTCTCTACATTTTCCTCATAAAACTTTTGCTCTTTTCAAACTTCTGAGTATTTTACTTTGTTCTGTTTATTTTTTTAAAGCACTTGTTTACATATTTATTTTTGAGAGAGATGGAGTGTGAGTGGGGGAGGGGCGGGGAGAGAGGGAGACCCAGAATCTGAAGCAGCCTGGCTCCGAGCCGTCAGCACAGAGCCCAATGAACCGCAAGAACTCGGTTCGAACCAGCTCGAACCCAAGAACCCGCAAGATCGTGACCCGAGCCGAAGTCGGACGCTTAACCGACTGAGCCACTCAGGCGCCCCCAGCTTCAAAGTATTTTAAAGATTACTTTGAAATCATGTGTTGAATCTAGAAAGAATATGAGGGTTCTGGTTCATAGTTAGAGCAGGAAATACTTGGAACTTGTGGTGTAGACATCTCTAAGAATGGATGACTATGTTTCCAGAGTCAAAGCTCTTGGTATTTACTGTAGTTTGTGGTAAAAGGTTTTTGTTTTTAATGTAATTGGCACCTTAGTTTCAAAACTCTGTTTGCGTTTTGAACTTGAAAGAGAAGGAAGGATTGAGCTGGCAGGGCTATAGCTATAGCTAGGGTGACCATATAATTCATTGTTCACATTGGGACACTGGTCAGAGTGCAAGAGGGTGGTATTGTTCCCAAACAGCTGGCCAGCTGGCCTGAATTGGGACTACCCTTGGCAGGTGGGGGGACATAGGGTCTCACTCACTATATAGCCCAATTTTACTAAGCTTGTTTTTTAAATTGCGTTTATATTATTATATAGTATTGTAAGTAAATAATACATTAAATCATATATCACAGCATTATATAACCATCATACACGAATGCTAAGATTCACGTGTTCAGCCATTTGCATGGTACCCCGTAGGTCCCTGACATATGGAAGTTTTAAAATTTTATGGGGGCACCGACGTGAATTGCATGAGTGTGGAGACTCTTGTACAGGAATGAATTGTTTAGTCAGAGAGTCTAGCTGACTGCCAGCAAATGCTGTGGATTTGTTCCCTGTTTGAGAATGAGCACGTTTATGTGGGACAGTGTTAACTGGAGTGTTATTCTCTAATCACAGGATTTGCAAAGGTCCGACATCATGCTTTATAACTGTCAGGAGTCTCCCTGACATAATTTAAGTAACGGGAGTGTGGACACGGGGTAAAGGGAGCACAGACAAGAGTGCCATCCGACCACGTTGTTGATCGATTTAGTGGCTGGGTTGGGGGACGTCACATTTCATACTTAAAATAGCTGAGAGCTTAGGAGTCAGTGTTTGTGACGGCTCAGCCTGCTGTTGGTGACCGTTGATACGTGTGTCTTGCCTGAAGGTTAGGTGCTAATGTCAGCATGTGGGGAAAAACGTGTCGAAATCACTCTCACGGAGTCCTTACAGGGGCACCGTGGTGAAGAATTTCTCTAGGTACGGAGCATCTGACATTCTAGTCGTTTTGCCGGTGTCTAAGTGTCATCCCGTCTTTGGTTGAGAATCAGGCGAAGCAGCTGGTACCAGTTTTATGAGCCACGCTGTACACGCAGGGCGCCTCCCGCAGCACCGCACTTGGGTTCTGCGTGGTGAGATGTGCTCGGTGTGAGCGGCCGGGGGTGGAGGCGAACCCGGGGCTCGCTGCAGAGTCACTCGGGGGCCTTTGCTCACTGAGGAGCATGGCGGGCAGTCGCTGTGCTGTGCTTTCTCTCCCCCGCTTTTTAGAGAATCTGCGGTTGAAATTTTTATTTTGAGCCTGGGATGAAGTTGCGTTTTGCATAATTGGGTTCACGCGGCTGCGGAGATTGAGCATAAATACCCAGGTAGCCGTTGCATATCTCGTTTAACGGGTGTCTGAAGATACATCTTACATTTGCTCAGTAATCATTAGAAGTTTCCCTGCCTGATACTTACGGAATCAAAAGAGAAACCATTATGTTTCATGCTCAGAAAAATTAAATTTCTGAAGCTAAATTTAGTTTGTTTTTAGATAAATCCGCATTAGAGTCTCTTTATGGTTTGTGCTCTTCCACACGTAATGCTTTGATAGTCAGTCTGCATTGTAATTATAATTGTCTATCACATTTCAGAGTTGTTCATGAGTGTCGAATTTTTCTTTACAGATGTTCCCTGTATCTTTAGTGGTGACCAGATTGGGATGTTAGATCCTCATCAAACGCTTTTTGGTCCCCACGAATCAGGCCAGTGTTGGAATCTCAAAGACGACAGCAAAGAAATGAGTGAACTTTCAGACCAGTTTGCGCCGTTTATCGGCATTTTTGGAAGCACCAAGGAAACGTTTGTAAATGCCAATTTTCCGGGAACATTTTTCCGTTTCCCCCTTCGCCTCCAGCCTTCACAGCTTAGCAGTAACCTGTACAATAAGCAGAAGGTTCTTGAGCTGTTCGACTCTTTCAGGGCAGATGCAGACACGGTGCTGCTCTTCCTGAAAAGCGTGCAGGACGTCTCCTTACACGTCCGAGAGGCCGACGGAACCGAGAAACTGGTGTTCAGAGTGACTGCGAGCGAGAATCAGGCCCTGAGACACGAGCGGCCAAATTCTGTAAAGATCCTGGAGACTGCCATAAGCAACTATTGTAAGAAGGTCCCAAGCAACAGCATCACCTGTGTCACGTATCATATAAATATAGTTGTAGAAGATGAGGATAGGAAGGACGCCCAGAAAACGTCGTGGCTGGTGTGTAACAGTGTGGGCGGGCGAGGGATCAGCGGGAAGCTTGATTCTTTAGCCGACGAATTGAAGTTTGTCCCCATCATTGGAATAGCCATGTCTTTATCGAGAGACGGTGACGAAGAAGGAGCCACAGCTGATCTCTCAGGAAAAGCCTTCTGTTTTCTTCCTTTACCGCCGGGTGAGGAGAGCAAAACGGGCCTCCCCGTTCACATCAGCGGGTTCTTTGGCCTGACCGACAATCGCCGAAGCATCAAGTGGCGGGAGCTGGACCAGTGGAGAGACCCGGCGGCCTTGTGGAACGAGTTTCTGGTGGTGAACGTCGTCCCCAAAGCCTACGCAACTCTCATCCTAGATTCCATCAAGCGTCTGGAGACGGAGAGGAGCGCCGATTTCCCCCTGTCGGCGGACCTCATCTACAGGCTTTGGCCCGACGCCGGCAAGGTCAAGGTGCACTGGCAGCCCGTGTTAGAGCCTCTGTTCAACGAGCTGTTCCAGAACGCGGTCCTGTACTCCGCGAGCAACCAGTGGGTCCGGCTGGAGCAGGCGTACTTCTCAGAGCTGGACGAGAGTGCGGAGTGCACCGCCGCCGTGCTCAACTACCTCCAGAGCTCAGGGAAGCACATCGTCAAGGTCCCGGCCAACCTGGCGGCCGCCGTGCAGCTGGCCGCCTCCCCCGCGAAGCCGGTGCGCAAGGTGACGCCCGCGTGGGTGCGGCAGGTGCTGCGGAAGGGCGCGCCCGTGGGCGGGGCCCGCGAGAAGCTCCACCTCCTGGAGTTCGTGCTCTCCGACCAGGCCTACAGCGAGCTGCTGGGGCTGGAGCTGCTGCCCGTGCAGAACGGCAACTTTGTGCCCTTCTCGTCATCTGTATCAGATCAAGACGTTATTTACATTACCTCAGAGGACTATCCCAGGTACGGCCCCCGCCCCTGCCCGCCTCGACTCCCAGACCCCTTTAGTGGGAAATCCACCTGTCGGCCGCGTGGGGGGCGGGGAGGTGGCGGTCAGGGGCCCGCTGGCGGAAGCATTTGTTAACGTGCCGGAGGGTCCCTTTGCACCCGCTGGAGGGTCCCTTTGCACCCGCTGAAGTGCAGAAAACAAAATGAATTCTGAGATGTTTAGACCCCTCTGGACTTGGGTTTGGTGCCTGCCGACATTTTAAGTTAGTGAAGCCTGGCTAAGATTTGCTCAAAAGGTATTGCCGTGTGATCACACCGCGGGCAGTGTGATTTATGCAAGCTAGCACGTTTAACTGCCTTGAAATGACATAATAAATGAATATGTTGTAGTTGTTAGAAGGTTATCACTGCTGTGTTCCTTTCACGTTTTAGGTCCCTTTTCCCAGGTCTTGAAGGAAGGTTCATTTTGGATACCCTGAAGCCTCATCTTATAGCTGCTTTAAAGGAAGCTGCCCAAACCCGAGGTATTAATTGTTTAGTTTCTTTTTTTATATATAAGCCTGTTTTTAAAAATATAAAGTTTTTTTTTACATAAACCAATTTTTAAAAATACGAAGTTTTTAAAAGTTCTCTATGAAGTTGAACCAATATGAAATTGCCCGGAGTTCCCCACTGTAGATCTCTAAGTCACGATTTCAGATGGTTCAGCCTGTTGTAATTGTTATATTTTAAGGTGTTTCAGTGCTACACTCTGACATCTAAAAGAATCGAAAGGTGGCAGGTATCGTATTTCAGAACCTCTCCTGTCACGGTCGGCTGGTGTACGTTTATGGTAATTTGTTACACAACTTTTTAATGCTTTCCCAGTTCCTTTGTCACGTGACCCCCCCCCCCCCACCCCCAGTCTCCTATCTCCTAGTCTGTGTAGAAGTGGGCACAGCTGTGGTCGTTTGGATTGCACAGAGGAAGGAGAGAGAGGTTCGGTTCAAGGTCAGGAGCTCAGGTCTCGCACCCGCCAGCCTTATGTCACCCATACCGCCCTGCCCTCCCGAGTTGTGTGCAGCCGTGCGTTGTCAGCTCTGGGGACTGCAGACAGATGGAAGGGTCAGGAAAGGGGGCTCCTGAGGTCTTGGCAAAGGATGGGTGTCCTTTATATTGAGAATTCTTTTTAGGAAAAGACAGAAGGGTTTGGGGGGCAAAATCACCATGGTTCTCAGTTTAATGTCACCTTTCAACTTCCGCCAGCATCTTTTCCATTAGGGAACTGTTGCCTGAACTTTTTCGAAGTTGGATATTGGCCTGAAAAATTCTGGATTCGTCCCATTGGTTAAGGTCATAAAGCATATTCTTTGTGATGTGTCTTTTACAGTATATGGTGTTTTCGAGGATAATGAGTAAAGGACAAGTTGCTACCGGTCATACACGTATTTATTTAAATACGAGGGAAGGGAATTGGGATGGGGGTGGCATCTAAAGGTGAGTCCAAGTTCCAGGAGTCAAGTTCCATGAGTGCTGTTACCATCAGGATCTAAAGCTGTGAACCAGGAACTGGACTCTCAGTAACCACCCGTTGCCCGTTTTTGAAAGTTCTGGGCATAGAATTAAAACATGAGGGTTTTTTCTCTGCCGTGGGTACTTCTCTGGTTTCATAGCTCAAGTAAAATCTGTCTCATTAGTTGCTAGTTTTACTTGTATCACATCTAGAATCCGGAGCTAAGCGTTAAGTTACTGCTTGTGCTTTCACTCTTTGCTGCGACTGCCCCTTTACTGTTAGCTGTGGACGTGTTCCAGTCTCTTCCTTCTTGGGGAAAACAGAACAAAGCCTGACTTTGATTTCCTTTCTTGCAGTCTGTCCCGGTCCAGTTTCTAGAGCGAGTGGGGCGTGCTTATCGTCTGTACCTCCTTATCATCCATTATCACTGCAGATGAACATTTTCTTCTGCTAGCATTCTGATAAAATTGCCGGGCCGAGGTCACCTGTTAATGACTTTTTTTTGTTAAATCCGGTGGACTTTTTTGTCACTTTTCCCTCATCTCCCTGAAGCTTCGATGCTGTTGCTCACACCCTCTTTGAACTCCTTGGCTTTTATGACACCATTCTCTTTCTGTGTCCTTGTTCTTAGGCCTGCTTCCCAGAATTCTTTGTGAATTCTGTACCTGAGTTTATCCACCGCATATGGGCTAGCTCAGGAGCTCTTCTCAGCGCTGACTTTTTTTGTTCGAGTTTACTTATTTTGAGAGGGAGAGAGAGAGCGAGCGCAAGCAGACTCTGAGCTATCAGCGCAGAGCCAGAGCCGGGGCTCGAGCTCACGACCTGAAAGATCATGACCTGAGCCGAGATCGAGAGTCAGACAGTTAACCAGCTGAGCCACCCAGGCGCCTCTGCGCTCTTCTGGTTTGCGCCTCGCTGTCCTTGAGTGAGGCGGCCCCGGGCCCCCACTGCCAGATGTGTGTGAGAGCCGCTGATCTCCAGTTACCATCCCAGTCCCAGGAGGGACAGTGTGGCGTAGCGGTTATGTGCCGGGACTTGGGAGTCACGCAGATCTGGGCTCACTCCTGCCTCCTCCGTTGTGTGACTTTGAACAGGTTAGCCTGTGTTTCCTGACCAGTAACCTGGTAATACAGTAACATCCTTCCACGAGGGCGTAGCTGAGGCCCTCAAGATTCAGTGATACCCGATGCAAGATCGCTTTATTTCGAGGTTAATGGCAGGCGAACACGGGGTGGGCCAGGGAAGGCAGGCAGTCACAACGTACTACCTGGACTTTATCCCGTTTGCGGTGCTCATTTGAGAAGGGCTCATTTCAGAAGAGCTCTGCCGTGCTGTTCACTCGCAGGAGTCATGACTGTGACCGCGGCGTGACGTGTCCGCGGTGCACACGGTTCAGCACCGTCCCGGGCACGTCGTGAGTACCGACGGAACTGCCGCCGTTGCCGCGTTGGACTCGGAGGTCTGCAAGTGTCTCGAAATCAACATTTCCACGACTCGAGTCCTCCTCCCCCAGATGCGTTGCCCCTGCTTCCCGGTTCTGTCCGTCGGGCTTCCTCCTCCTGTGCTGCCACCGTGGTAGCCGAGGCGGCTTTTCACAGAGCCCCTCGCTCCCGGCCTTGCTCTTCACCGAACGCACCCCTCCCCTGCTCGGGATCCCCAGCGGACGCCGCTTCCTCCCGGGCAGACCTGGTGTGGTTCGTGCGGGCGACAGGGCTTTCTGTGGTGGGGACCTCGCCATCTCCTGCCTTGGTTCCCGCAGTCTCCCCCTTCTGTTCTCGCCGTCACAAGCACTTGTAGGTTGAGAGGCTCGGCGAGCGCAGGGCCCTGTGCCCTGTGACACTTGCCACCGCCGCGTAGCACGTAGAGCCGCGTCAGGCGGCTGCTCGGTAATTGCTTTTTCCCCAGTGAAAGTTTTGTCGTGTCTGTGGTTTTGTGCACCGCGTTCCCTTTGCCTGGAACACCCTCCCCGTCCTGTACCTGCCCCGCTGGCTTGTGTTCTTCGCCTACCCTTCAGCCCACACGTGTCTCCAACAGGCCGCCCCTCGCGTGGGCCGCCCCTCGCATGCCCTGCCCTGCTCAGCAGGGGTAGATGCCCCTCCTCTGCTCGGGGAGCTCAGGACGTGGTCCTTTTAGTCCCCCTGGCCTTCTCACGGTCCTAACTTTGCCATGCTGGGCTAGAAAATCCCTGAGAGCAGGGACGATCCCTTATTTAGTTTCTGACTCGCAGTGCCCGTTTGACAAGCCTGCTTGGACACGTTCACGCTTCCGTATGCGGGGCTGGGGATGGTGTTGCAGCAGGCGGGAGCGCGAAGATGAAGCGGCAGAGGAATCCCTGGCGTCGTGCCCGTGGTTTAGTACTTCCTCCTCAAACGAGCATCTTCTGTCCTCTCACTTGCTCTCCGTATATTGTCGTGTTCATTGGAGTCGTTTGAGTGTTACGTTGCCCGAGTAAACGCTTCACTGTCAGAATTTAGAGAGTAGTTAGAAGAGCGGATAGATGGATTTTGGAGGACATCAGGAGGAAAAAAGCAGTCAAATCAGACAAATGGTAGGAAAGCCTGTTAGGTTAGCAGCAGGATCCTATTTATTATTTAAAATACTTTCATACTTGCTTATTACATATGGCCTCCTGCCTTGCTCCATTCCATGACCAAAGACTCCCAGTAACCATTTGTCTGAATTTCCCCCTGGGTACCAGGCGTCATGCTGAACGGAAGCAACAGAAAGAAGAGTAGAAGTGAAGGAGCTCACAACCCAGTGGGGACAGCAGTGCAAATAACCCTGCCAGTTAGCGTGACGGGTCATGTGTCAAACACTGAGAGCAGAGTCGGTGCAAGGAGGGCGTGGCAGGTCGGGGTGGGTGGGGGACCTCACGGAGGAGCTGGCCCCGTGTTCCATCTCAGACGTTCAGGGGACAGACTGCAGACGTCGTGTCTGGAGGGGCTGTGTATTCCCCTGGTCCACATTGACACTACTTTGCAATGATTTACAGTTCATTGTGGAGACAGTCCTGTATGTATGTATGTATATGCATATACATATATGTGTGTACATATACACACACAAATATATACATATGTATACATGTATATATATATGCAGAACTTTTCAGAAGAAGCAATTTCAGGTGCCAACCTCAGATACATAGATCAGCAGTATTCCAAAGATTTTGGTGCAGGATTTGTGCCGTGAGGATGTTCTAGGTTCCTACTTTCATAGCTGCCTTTTGGACAGAAGGGCCCTGTCTTAGGACGCCTCCCAACCCCACCGTCACCCTCCTTCTGGCCACCGTTATGTTTCACCTGGAATACGCATAACCTCAAAGTCTCCCCACGTCCGTCCTTGCCTCTCTAGTTAATACAGCAACAGTATGGCTACGATGATCTTTCTGAAGTTTTTCCCACTTCTTATCTGAAAATCTTTCAAAGGCTTCTGCCTTTTTCCTTTGAACAAAGGCCAAAATTCTTAATGTTTCTGATGAGGCCCTGCATTATGTGGTTCCATTTTCTGGGTGTTCTAAAGATTCCTGGTACATGGAAAGGGTATATCAGTCTTGGCTGGCACTGTGATTATTATTAATAGTCTCCTTGATTGTCTCCCTTGATCTTTCTCACATTTGGGAGACAGCCTGTCCTTGTCCTCCCTTAGGTGCGCGCCTGGTTTCCTCTGCCCCCCCATCTGGCTCCCTCGTGTTCATCTGTCTCGTGGCCCGCGTGTCCCCATGGAGCACGGAGCTCCTCGTATCACTCGTACCCATACCCGTGTACCTGCTTAATCGTTTATAATCATGTCTAAGGCCCGCCTTCCCCATTAGACTGTGAGACGTGGCGCGAGGTCTTGTTTTTTTCTCCATCTCTAACAGTCAGTATTGCGTCTCATGTAATTGGAAGGGTATTCAGATTAGGAGAGCTTAACTTCCGTTGGTAAGAGCGTGTTCTCTGTGTTAGCCGCCAAGTGTAGCCTAAGGTACCCAAATCTGCACACATCTACAGAGCTGTGGAGTCGTACTTGATCACGGCTTAGATGGCCATGGAGCGGCTCTCTGCAGTTTGAAATTATTTATGGTTACCATAGGCAAGCGGTGAAAATGTATGATAAAGCCTCCCTTACTTTATCGTGGAGTCCGAATTCTATTTACTTCATAGAGATACTCCAAAACTCGTGCACCTACCTTGTAGAGACACCGCAATTTATGGAGTGATTTGCTCCACAAATCACATGTCTTCCCTTTCTTAATTCTTACCTAGTATATCTGAATGTCACATGATGGTCATCTGTACAAAAGCACATTGGGAGCTTATCAAATGACTTTACTTATGTGGTTGAAATGTAATTTATACAGACAGAGTTCCTACCGCTCTTGTCTTTGCTCTCTTTCTAAACTAAGATTCCGCACCTTTGTGTAGTTTGGATTTAGTTTGCATTGAAATACGTTTTTAAATCTTAAATGTATATTTTGCTATATTTGGACTTGTGTGTATGGCTTTTCTTTTACATATGTTGTGTAAGATTCCATAGACAGTGTTATCTTAAGATATAGAATAATTTCTGTAGCCATCATGTGAAATTGTGACAATTCTGGCATTTTCTAAGATCGGATTTAATTGTATTCTAGCACAACAACTACTCTGGGGATATTCAGGTATGATAACTGAATGTTGTGTTTATTTGTAGCCTGATGTTTTTGTTCATTTGATTCTTTGAATCTTGTTTTTTCATTTACCTAAGTAGCTAGAAATTATGTTAACTTTTTTTTTTCTGATGCCAATAAATATTAAAGGAGAGAGGAAACTGTACCAATATAGGTGTATAGATGGGGGTTGGACACACCACAGTAAAACCATACCTAAATGACTTGAAAACATCCATTTCACAGAACACTTAGCCTCAAATGAAAGAATTCTGCTGAAATTTGTATTTTAAGCTGTGGTTTCTAGTGGGGGAGTAGGAGAGTGAACACCCCTTTCTTAATGATACACACAAATGTCTGTGATTAAAAAGGCTAGAGGGGAGCCAGTCCTGGGACTAGGGACCGTGGGGAGGAGCCCTACGGCGCCCCTGGTGGAGCCTGGCTCGCTGTGCCGCAGCCGGGAATGGCAGAGAGCACCCCCTTCTCGGCCCCCCCCCCCCTGAGGAAAGCAAAGTGGCTGACACCGTGCTCGTTAGGAGCAGTCGGTGATTGTTCTTACGGAGCCTAGTATGTCATTTTACGGACCGTCTTTTTTTTTTTTTTTAAATAAAAATATTTTGACCAACTGGTATTATTTTCCCCCAGTTCACGTTTCACCTGGAAAATTAGAGGTTGCAAGATTTGCTTTATGGAAATTGTTTTTATGGTAAATACTATTTGTGGAGTGGCTCAGTTCTTTGAAGTAACGTATACCCATGCTCAAACTGATTGGGAAACCCAAGTCATAGGTTATATTGACGATTCCCATAAATACGAAATTTGGTTTCTGGCTCGTAAGTGACGTGTCATCCACAGCTACTATTGCTAGATATTTTGAAGCCTTCACGGGGCCTGTAGTTTTGAGGTGTAATCAAAGAGGAAAGCGTGACGGCGGTAGGAGTAGGCGGTGTGGCTTCCGCCTGCCGTGGGGGCGCTCTGGGTGATGCCGGCGAGTGACCGCTCCAGTCGGTCACTCTCCTCTTCTAGACGAACTCCAGGAAGGCAGCCGCAGAGTGTCAGCGTGGACTTCCCGGGAAGAAATTTGGTCACCAGTGCGAGTTTTGAGCCACCTTGGCGTGGCCCGTGTTAGAGTAGCGACCCCCCGGACCCCCGTGGCACCCGCGGTGCTGCCACTTAGACGTGCCCGGTGCCAGATGGAGTGATGGCGGGCAGACGTGGCGCTTCCCTTTCCCTTCTTGACTTGGTCCTTCCTTCGCCTCCTTCCTTTTTGTTTCTCGGAAGGTGTGACCCCCCTCCAGCTTACCGTTTCATTGGACTTTCACTCGCACGTGTATTTACAGGGAGATTTGGGTGTCCCTTCGCAGTGGAGCGTGGCTAGAACCCATCAGCCGTCAGAGCTGCCGTTGCCGCCTTCTGTACAAACGAAGCACGGAAAGCTGTCGCCGTGCCCGCGGCCGCGATGCACAGAGTGGCCAGCCAGCTGCGCCTCCGACCAGTCGGCGCAAGTGTAGTGAGCCCCCAGTTAAGGAGAGCGTTCAGGACTGGGGTCTCTTGGAAAGTAAACGTTGGAGTAGTCTCTATAGTATCCTTTTGTCCGTGTCACAAACGTGTCCCGAAGTTAGTAGTGAACGGGAACAGGTGAACAAATAAGAACACAAATCAGCGCAGTCTTTGAAGAGTGATTGAGCGGGTTGATGTTACTAGTTTGGAAAGATGGACAGTAAAGCAAAAACCGCTCTTTAAAAGAGTCACTTCGGAGTTAGACAGTCCTGTCTGATGACAGGTTAGGTGAAACGTTTCTGTCTGCAGGGACTCCTTGAGTCCTGAACAGGTGACCTCTTTTGACAGTGCTGATGCTTTGAAAGGCCGAGGCGAGAAAAGCCAAGTCGTTTATCAAAATGGCACAAGACTGACTTGGCTGATACCGCTGGAGGCGCTTCAGCCTTTCAGTGGCTTTCTGACCCGGGGCGTGAAGATGTTTTTCTGCGTTAACATTCATACTTCAGGGTGAAAAGCTTAAATACAAACGAAATAGAAATCGGGACTTCAGATTGAATCCATCTGAAGCACTTAGAATTGTGTCTTAACTTCATTTTCTCTCTCCTTTATTTTCTCGTACGTTTTTTCAGTTGAGCATGACTGGTGTGTTAGTTGCATGTTATATGTGGTGTGGGTGCTTTATTGGCATTTTACTTATATGTTAATATTAGATTATTTTCCCGAAGGTGGGTGTATGTTTATAAGTTGCCGGTTGCGCGCAAGGGTACCAGATGGGAGTATCTACAAAATGCACGTCATGTGGCCCCTATTGACATAGAACAATGTGGTGCATATTTAATGTTTCGTTTTCAAAGTGCTCTGAATTTTAATTTCTAACTCTTTTTTGTATCCTTGCAAAATCATACCCTTGCCTTGGGTAGTCTATTAACTCAATTCAGTAAACATTTTTTTTAAGAACATTGTTGTTAAAACTTAATTATACAAAGTCTATTTTAATGGGGCACATAGGTCAAGGAGGCTATACTAGTCAAATTGCTGACGAGCTCTTAGGATTTCTTAAGTGTAGCTACGTGACTTACCCTAAATGACACAATGTAGAAACTGAGAGTGTTCAGCGTTTGGGTATTGACATCTCCCAAAGGTTGCAGAACTGTGCCCTGGCTTCAATTTCTGTGGCAGTCATTTTAAAATGTCTCCTAGTAACACGAGGGATCCTTTTCTTGGTAGAAGGTAAAGTCATCTTCCTGAGGTGTAAGGCTGTGAGGTAAGGGTGTCCTTTCTCGGTTAAAAAATAGTGATAAACCAGAGTTTCAAGGGGCTTGAGGTGTGCCTTTTTTTTTTTTATCATTTTTTCCCCCAAAATTACCCTTTTAGAGTCTAGAAATTGTATGTACGTTGGAAGAATATTGTTAGGTTTCCAGAAGATTGAATTTGAAATGCCGTTTATTTATTTATTTGCTGACACATACCTATAGGTACACAGTATTATTTAAACATTTTTTTCCCACTGGTGTTATAACTACTCTGAGGCACTAAATGCACTCGGTGCAAATGCTTGTGCACTAAGTACACAAGCCTTGGCGAGCCCGAATGTTATTTTCTGGGCCGGTGGTTAAAAAATCAGCAGCAGTCTTTTCCCCGAGACACACATCTCAGAGTCTTATTTATGAACCACCTGGAGGTGGGGACAGCCCCACCTGCCCAGCAGCGCCTGGCTGCCCCGCTTGTTTCTCCCCGAAGCATTTCCACAAAATCCCAGGGCTCCAAAGAGCCCACCGTAGTCAGTAAGAAGTAGAGAGGTAGAAGCTGCTGGGAAAAGTTGTGAATGCGGTCCATACTCGGGCATGTGAACGGAGCGGTCTTGGGACCTAGAGCCTCATCCACATCCTCTCTCCAGATGAGAGGATTCAGGGCCCCACAAGACTGAGTGACACCTACCTTAGGCATCCAGTTAGTACGTGGAAGGAAACTGTGGAAGACTCCTCACGGCCTCAGCTTCAGAGAGTGCTGGTCACTTGCATCTGGGACCCCATTATCACGCCCCTCCCTTCATCCTGCGCAGCTCCTGGAAACACGAAGAAAGGAAATTTGTATTGCGTATCCTTGTAAATTACTTAGCCTTAAGTAGAATGGTACCTGTTTAAGCTTTTCCCACATTTTCTTTGATGCTTTTTTTGGTGGACAGATAACCACTGAAAGTTATTTTCTGTGTTGATTCTATTTGTAGAAACTTACAGGATCATTTTAAAAATGCATGTAAATGCATTTTATGGATTGATTTAAAATAAGCACTCTCCAAAGAGAATCACTTCTCCCATAAATACAAGCGCACATGCAGATTCTCTGTCGTTACTTAAAACTTATTTTAGCCCGGTTGTGCTGAATGTTCGCATTTTTACAGCGTCCTTAAACCTTCTAAAAATGGCTTCGTAGTACTACGTAATCTGTAAGACTAGAAGGCTAGACAAGTTAGAGTAGGGTTGTATGTATTTATAACATCTCTGTGTATGATTTACAGGAAGACCGTGTACCCAGCTGCAGCTTCTAAATCCAGAACGATTTGCACGTCTTATCAAAGAAGTAATGAATACATTCTGGCCTGGCCGAGAGTTGATTGTTCAGTGGTATCCATCTGATGAAGACAAAAATCACCCATCTGTTTCTTGGCTTAAAATGGTTTGGAAGAATCTCTATATACATTTTTCAGAGGATTTGACTCTATTTGATGAGATGCCACTTATCCCCAGAACTACACTAGAAGATGGTCAGGCGTGCGTGGAGCTCATTAGACTCAGGACTCCATCGTTAGTCATTTTAGATGATGAATCCGAAGCACAGCTTCCTGAATTTTTAGCAGATATCGTACAGAAACTTGGAGGGATTGTCCTTAAGAAATTAGATGCCTCCATACAGCATCCACTTGTTAAAAAATACATTCACTCGCCGTTACCAAGTGCTGTGCTGCAGATAATGGAGAAGACGCCGCTGCAGAAATTGTGTAATCAGATAGCTTCGCTACTTCCCACGCACAAAGATGCCCTGAGGAAGTTTTTAGCTACCTTAACTGATAGCAGTGAAAAAGAGAAAAGAATAATTCAGGAGTTGCCAATATTCAAGCGGATTAACCACTTATCTGGTCAGGGCATTTCCTCGTATACAAAACTAAAAGGCTGTAAGGTCTTGCACCATACCGCCAAGCTTCCACCGGATCTGCGACTCTCTCTCTCAGTCATAGACAGTAGTGACGAAGCTACCATTCGCTTGGCAAACATGTTGAAGATAGAGAAGTTAAAGACCACCAGTTGCTTCAAGCTCATCTTAAAAGATATTGAAAATGAATTTTATTCACACGATGAGTTGACACACCTTATGTTATGGACCCTTGAGAATCTGTCCTCCCTTAAAAACGAGAATCTGAATGTGCTTGATTGGTTAAGGCCATTAAAATTCATTCAGATTTCGCAGGATCGGATGGTGTCAGCCGGCGAACTCTTTGATCCTGATCTAGAAGTACTAAAGGATCTCTTTTATAGTGAAGAAGAAACCTGTTTCCCACCCGCAGCTTTTACCTCACCAGATATCCTGCACTCTTTGAGACAGATTGGTTTAAAAAACGAAGCCAGCCTCGAAGAAGCTGATGTTGTGCAAGTGGCAAAAAAAATCGAAGCCTTACAGGTCAGTTCTTGTCCAAATCAGGAGGTTCTTGTAAAGAAAGCCAAAACACTCTTACTTGTTTTAAACAAGAATCATACGCTGTTGCAGTCATCCGAAGGAAAGATGACCCTGAAGAAAATAAAATGGGTCCCGGCTTGCAAGGAAAGGCCACCAAACTATCCAGGCTCGTTAGTCTGGAAGGGAGATGTCTGCGACCTCTGTGCCCCACCAGATATGTGCGATGTAGCCCATGCAATCCTGGTTGGCTCGTCACTTCCTCTTGTTGAGAGCGTCCATGTGAACTTGGAAAAAGCTTTGGGCATCTTCACAGAACCTAGCATCAGTGCGGTCTTAAAACACTTTAAAATTGTTGTTGATTGGTATACTTCGAAAACCTTTAGTGATGAGGACTACTATCAGTTTCAACATACTTTGCTGGAAATTTACGGCTTCATGCATGATCATTTAAATGAAGGGAAGGATGCTTTCAGGGCCTTACAATTTCCGTGGGTTTGGACCGGCAAGAAATTTTGTCCCCTCGCCCAGGCTGTGATAAAACCATTCCATGATCTTGATCTTCAGCCCTATTTGCACGGTGTGCCTAAAACCATGGCAAAATTCCACCAACTGTTTAAGGAATGTGGTTCGATAGAGGAGTTGACGTCGGATCATATTTCCGTAGTCATTCAGAAGGTGTATCTCAAAAGTGACCAAGATCTCAGCGATCAGGAAAGCAAGCAAAATCTCCATCTTATGTTGAATATCATCAGGTGGCTGTATAGCAATCAGATTCCAGCCAGTCCCAACACACCAGTTCCTATACATCACAGCAAAAACCCTTCTAAACTTGTCATGAAGCCAATTCATGAATGCTGTTACTGTGACATCAAAGTTGATGACCTCAATGATCTACTGGAAGATTCGGTGGAGCCAATCATTCTGGTACACGAGGACATACCCATGAAGACTGCAGAATGGTTGAAAGTTCCATGCCTCAGCACAAGACTGATCAATCCTGAGAACATGGGATTTGAGCAGTCAGGTCAGAGAGAACCGCTTACTGTAAGAATTAAAAATATTCTGGAAGAATACCCATCAGTGTCAGATATTTTTAAAGAACTGCTCCAAAACGCCGATGACGCAAATGCAACAGAATGCAGTTTCATGATTGATATGCGAAGAAATATGGACATTCGAGAGAATCTTCTAGACCCGGGGATGGCGGCTTGCCATGGACCTGCTCTGTGGTCATTCAATAATTCTCAATTCTCCGATTCAGATTTTGTGAACATAACTAGGTTAGGAGAATCTTTGAAGAGGGAAGAGGTTGACAAAGTTGGAAAATTTGGTCTGGGATTTAATTCCGTGTACCATATCACCGACATTCCCATCATTATGAGTCGAGAATTCATGATAATGTTCGATCCGAACATAAACCACATCAGTAAGCACATTAAAGACAAATCTAATCCTGGGATCAAGATTAATTGGAGTAAACAGCAGAAAAGACTTCGGAAATTTCCCAATCAGTTCAAACCGTTTATAGACGTATTTGGCTGTCGGTTACCTCTGACCGTAGAAGCCCCTTACAGCTACGATGGAACTCTTTTCCGACTGTCCTTTAGAACGCAACAGGAAGCCAAAGTGAGTGAAGTTAGTAGTACCTGCTACAATACGGCAGATATTTACTCTCTTGTGGATGAATTTAGTCTCTGTGGTCACAGGCTTATCATTTTCACTCAGAGTGTGAACTCCATGTACTTGAAGTACTTGAAAATCGAGGAGAGCAATCCCAGCTTGGCGCAGGATACGGTGATCATTAAGAAAAGCCCCTGCTCTTCCAAAGCAGTGAGTGCCCCTGTCTTAAGTGTTTTAAAAGAAGCTTCTAGGCTCATGAAGAGTTGCAGCAGCAGTAATAAAAAGCTTCCTGCCGATGCCCCCAAGTCGTCTTGCATTCTTCAGGTCACAGTTGAAGAATTTCACCATGTGTTCAGGAGGATTGCTGATTTGCAGTCACCGCTTTTCAGAGGTCCAGAGGATGACCTAACGGCTCTCTTCGAGATGGCTAAGTCTGGCCAGTCGAAAAAGCCGTCAGATGAGTTGCCTCAAAAAACAGTAGAGTGTACCACATGGCTGATATGCACCTGCATGGACACAGGAGAGGCTCTAAAGTTTTCCCTGAATGAAAGTGGGCGAAGACTAGGGCTGGTTCCCTGTGGGGCCGTGGGGGTTCTGCTGTCCGAAATCCAGGACCAGAAGTGGGCTGTGAAGCCACACATGGGAGAAGTGTTTTGCTATTTACCCTTACGAATAAAAACAGGATTGCCGGTTCACATCAATGGGTGTTTTGCAGTTACTTCAAACAGAAAAGAAATCTGGAAGACAGACACGAAAGGACGATGGAATGCCACCTTCATGAGGCACGTTATTGTGCGGGCTTACTTGGAGGCCCTCAGCGTCCTACGCGACCTGGCTACTAATGGGGAGCTAATGGATTATACTTACTACTCGGTGTGGCCTGATCCTGAATTAGTCCATGATGATTTTTCTGTCATTTGCCAAGGATTTTATGAAGATATAGCTCATGGAAAAGGGAAAGAGCTGACCAAAGTCTTCTCTGACGGATCTACGTGGGTTTCCATGAAGAACGTGAGATTTCTGGATGACTCTATACTTAAAAGAAAAGATGTGGGCCCAGCAGCCTTCAAGATATTTTTGAAATACCTCAAGAAGACCGGGTCAAAGAACCTCTGTGCTGTTGAACTTCCTTCTTCAGTAAAAGCAGGATTTGAAGAAGCTGGCTGCAAACAGATACTGCTTGAAAATACCTTTTCAGAGAAGCAGTTTTTTTCTGAAGTGTTTTTCCCAAATATCCAGGAAATCGAAGCAGAGCTCCGAGATCCCTTAATGAACTTTGTTCTAAATGAGAAAATTGATGAGTTCTCAGGAATTCTTCGCGTTACCCCATGTATCCCTTGCTCTTTGCAGGGGCATCCTCTGGTGTTGCCATCAAGGCTAATCCACCCTGAAGGACGCGTCGCCAAGCTGTTTGATATTAAAGATGGACGCTTTCCTTATGGCTCCACTCAGGATTATCTTAATCCTATTATTCTGATTAAGCTGGTTCAGTTGGGCATGGCCAAAGACGACATTCTGTGGGACGACATGCTAGAACGTGCACGGTCAGTGGCTGAAATCAATAAAAGCGATCACGCTGCCGCTTGTCTGAGAAGCAGCATCCTGTTAAGTCTCATTGATGAAAAGCTGAAAATCAGGGATCCCAGGGCAAAGGATTTTGCTGCAAAATATCAGACAATCCCCTTCCTTCCGTTTCTGACAAAGCCGGCAGGATTTTCTTTGGACTGGAAAGGTAACAGTTTTAAGCCCGAAACCATGTTCGCAGCGACTGATCTTTACACGGCTGAGCACCAAGATATAGTTTGTCTCCTGCAACCAATTCTAAATGAAAACTCACATTCCTTCAGGGGGTGTGGTTCGGTGTCACTGGCTGTTAAGGAGTTTTTGGGATTACTGAGGAAGCCGACAGTTGATCTGGTTGTGAACCAGCTGAAAGAAGTTGCAAAGTCAGTTGACGACGGGATAACATTGTACCAGGAGAACATCACCAATGCTTGCTACAAATACCTTCATGATGCAATGATGCAAAATGAGGCCACTAAGATGTCAATTGTTGAAAAGTTAAAGCCCTTTAGCTTCATTCTAGTTGAGAATGCATATGTGGACTCAGAAAAAGTGTCTTTTCACTTGAATTTCGAGGCAGCACCCTACCTTTATCAGCTGCCTAATAAATACAAAAACAATTTCCGTGAGCTTTTCGAAAGTGTGGGCGTGCGGCAGTCATTTACTGTTGAGGACTTTGCCCTTGTTTTGGAATCTATTGATCAGGAGAAAGGAACAAAGCAAATAACAGAAGAGAATTTTCAGCTTTGCCGGCGAATAATTAGTGAAGGAATATGGAGTCTCATTAGAGAAAAGAAACAAGAATTTTGTGAGAAAAATTATGGCAAAATATTACTGCCAGATACTAATCTTAAGCTTCTCCCTGCTAAATCTTTATGCTACAACGATTGTCCCTGGATAAAAGTTAAGGACACCACCGTGAAATACTGTCATGCTGATATACCCAGGGAAGTAGCTGTGAAACTAGGAGCCGTCCCAAAGCGACACAAAGCCTTGGAGAGGTACGCCTCCAACATCTGTTTCACGACACTTGGCACGGAATTTGGGCAGAAAGAGAAGCTGACCAGCAGAATCAAGAGTATCCTTAACGCCTATCCTTCAGAAAAGGAAATGTTGAAAGAACTTCTTCAGAATGCCGATGATGCAAAGGCCACAGAAATCTGTTTTGTGTTTGATCCTAGACAGCATCCAGTTGACAGAATATTTGATGATAAGTGGGCCCCCCTGCAAGGGCCAGCGCTCTGTGTGTACAACAACCAACCTTTCACGGAGGATGACGTCAGGGGAATTCAGAACCTTGGAAAAGGCACCAAAGAAGGAAATCCCTGTAAAACTGGGCAGTACGGAATAGGGTTCAATTCTGTGTATCATATTACCGACTGCCCTTCTTTCATTTCTGGCAATGACATCCTGTGTATCTTTGATCCTCATGCCAGATACGCACCAGGAGCCACATCCGTTAGTCCTGGACGCATGTTTAGAGATTTGGATGCAGATTTTAGGACACAGTTCTCAGATGTCCTGGATCTTTACTTGGGAACCCACTTTAAATTGGATAATTGCACAATGTTTAGATTTCCTCTTCGTAACGCAGAAATGGCAAAAGTTTCGGAAATTTCTTCAGTTCCGTCGTCAGACAGAATGGTCCAGAACCTTTTGGACAAATTGCGGTCAGATGGGGCAGAACTTTTAATGTTTCTTAATCACATGGAAAAGATTTCTATTTGTGAAATAGACAAAGGTACTGGAGCCCTGAATGTGCTGTATTCTGTAAAGGGCAAAATCACCGACGGGGACAGACTGAAAAGAAAACAGTTTCACGCATCTGTAATCGATAGTGTTACAAAAAAGAGACAGCTCAAAGACATACCAGTCCAACAGATAACCTATACTATGGACACTGAAGACTCCGAAGGAAATCTTACTACGTGGCTAATTTGTAATAGATCGGGTTTTTCAAGTATGGAAAAAGTGTCTAAGAGCGTTATATCGGCTCACAAGAACCAAGATATTACTCTCTTTCCACGTGGCGGAGTAGCTGCCTGCATTACTCACAACTACAAAAAACCCCACAGGGCGTTCTGTTTCTTGCCCCTCTCTTTAGAGACGGGATTGCCGTTCCACGTGAACGGCCATTTTGCTCTAGATTCAGCCAGAAGAAATCTGTGGCGGGACGATAATGGAGTTGGCGTTCGCAGTGACTGGAATAACAGTTTAATGACAGCATTAATAGCTCCTGCATATGTTGAATTGCTAATCCAGCTAAAAAAGCGCTATTTCCCTGGTTCTGACCCAACACTGTCGGTTTTGCAGAACACACCGATTCATGTGGTGAAGGATACCTTAAAGAAGTTTTTATCGTTTTTCCCAGTTAACAGGCTTGACCTACAACCAGATTTATATTGTCTAGTGAAAGCACTTTACAGCTGCATTCACGAAGACATGAAACGCCTTTTACCTGTTGTACGGGCTCCAAATATCGATGGCTCGGATTTACACTCTGCGGTTATAATTACTTGGATTAATATGTCTACTTCAAATAAAACCAGACCGTTTTTTGACAACTTACTGCAGGATGAATTGCAACACCTGAAGAATGCAGATTATAACATCACGACCCGCAAGACGGTGGCAGAGAACGTCTATAGACTGAAACACCTCCTTTTAGAAATCGGTTTCAACTTGGTTTATAACTGTGATGAAACTGCCAATCTGTACCACTGCCTTATAGATGCGGATATCCCTGTTAGTTACGTCACCCCTGCTGATGTTAGATCTTTTTTAATGACCTTTTCTTCTCCTGACACTAATTGCCACATTGGGAAGCTGCCTTGTCGTCTCCAGCAGACTAACCTAAAGCTTTTTCATAGTTTGAAACTTTTAGTGGATTATTGTTTCAAGGACGCAGAAGAAAATGAGATTGAAGTGGAGGGACTGCCCCTTCTCATTACACTGGACAGTGTTTTGCAGACTTTTGATGCAAAACGACCCAAGTTTCTAACAACGTACCATGAGTTGATTCCATCCCGCAAAGACTTGTTCATGAATACGTTATATTTGAAATACAGTAATATTTTATTGAACTGTAAGGTTGCAAAAGTGTTTGACATCTCCAGCTTCGCTGATTTGTTATCCTCTGTGTTGCCTCGTGAGTATAAGACCAAAAATTGTACCAAGTGGAAGGACAATTTTGCAAGTGAGTCTTGGCTTAAGAACACGTGGCATTTTATCAGCGAGGCTGTAAACGTGAAAGAAGATCAAGAAGAAACACAACCAACATTTGACATTGTTGTCGATACCCTAAAAGACTGGGCGTTGCTTCCAGGAACAAAGTTCACCGTTTCAGCCAACCAGCTTGTAGTCCCTGAAGGTGATGTTCTGCTTCCTCTGAGTCTCATGCACATTGCAGTTTTTCCAAATGCCCAGAGCGATAAAGTCTTTCATGCGCTCATGAAAGCTGGCTGTATCCAGCTTGCTTTGAACAAAATCTGCTCCAAAGACAGTGCATTTGTTCCTCTGTTGTCCCGTCACACTGCAAACATAGAGAGCCCCACAAGCATTTTAAAGGCCGTACATTATATGGTTCAAACATCAACCTTTAGAACCGAAAAATTAGTAGAAAATGACTTTGAAGCACTTCTGATGTATTTCAACTGCAATCTCAGTCACTTGATGTCCCAAGACGACATAAAAATTTTAAAGTCACTTCCATGCTACAAATCCATCAGTGGTCGCTACATGAGCATCGCAAAATTCGGAACATGCTATGTACTCACAAAAAGTATTCCTTCAGCTGAAGTGGAAAAATGGACACAGTCGTCGTCATCTGCATTTCTTGAAGAAAAAATACACCTAAAAGAACTCTATGAGTTGCTTGGCTGTGTACCTGTAGATGATCTTGAGGTATATTTGAAGCACCTCTTACCCAAAATTGAAAATCTCTCTTACGATGCAAAATTGGAGCACCTGATCTATCTGAAGAATAGGCTGTCAAGTATTGAGGAACTGTCAGAGATCAAGGAACAACTTTTTGAAAAACTGGAAAGTTTACTGATAATCCACGATGCGAACAGTCGACTAAAGCAAGCGAAACATTTTTATGATAGAACGGTGCGAGTTTTTGAAGTTATGCTTCCCGAAAAATTGTTTATTCCTAAGGACTTCTTTAAAAAATTGGAGCAGCTTATAAAGCCCAAAAATCAAGCCACCTTTATGACCTCCTGGGTGGAATTCTTGAGAAACATTGGACTAAAGTACATCCTATCTCAGCAACAGTTGCTGCAGTTTGCTAAGGAAATCAGCGTGAGAGCTAATACAGAAAACTGGTCTAAGGAAACACTGCAAAATACAGTTGATATCCTTCTCCATCACATATTCCAAGAACGAATGGATTTGTTATCTGGCAATTTTCTGAAAGAACTTTCTCTAATACCGTTCTTGTGTCCTGAGCGGGCCCCTGCAGAGTTCATTAGGTTTCATCCTCAATATCAAGAGGTCAATGGAACGCTTCCTCTCATAAAGTTCAATGGAGCACAAGTAAACCCCAAATTCAAGCAGTGTGATGTGCTCCAGCTCTTATGGACATCCTGCCCTATTCTTCCAGAGAAGGCCACACCCTTGAGCATCAGAGAACAAGAAGGTAGTGACCTTGGTCCGCAGGAACAGCTCGAACAAGTTTTAAGTATGCTTAATGTTAACCTGGATCCTCCTCTTGATAAGGTCATTAATAACTGCAGAAACATATGCAACATAACAACATTGGATGAAGAGATGGTAAAAACTAGAGCAAAGGTCTTAAGGAGCATATATGAATTTCTCAGTGCAGAAAAAAGGGAGTTTCGGTTTCAGCTGCGGGGTGTTGCTTTTGTAATGGTGGAAGATGGTTGGAAACTCCTGAAGCCTGAGGAGGTAGTGATAAATCTAGAATACGAATCCGATTTTAAACCTTACTTGTACAAGCTGCCTTTAGAACTTGGCACGTTTCACCAGTTGTTCAAACACCTAGGTACTGAAGATATTATTTCAACCAAGCAATATGTTGAAGTGTTGAGCCGCATATTCAAAAATTCTGAAGGAAAACAGTTAGATCCTAATGAAATGCGCACGGTTAAGAGAGTAGTGTCCGGCTTGTTCAAGAGTCTGCAAAATGATTCGGTCAAGGTGAGGGGTGATCTCGAGAACGTCCGAGACCTCGCGCTGTACCTTCCAAGTCAGGATGGCAGACTGGTGAAGTCGAGCATCTTAGTGTTTGATGACGCGCCACATTACAAAAGTAGAATCCAGGGGAATATCGGCGTGCAGATGTTGGTTGACCTTAGCCAGTGCTACCTAGGGAAGGACCATGGCTTTCACACTAAATTGATAATGCTCTTTCCTCAAAAACTTAGACCTCGTTTACTGAGCAGTATACTTGAAGAACAGCTAGACGAGGAGACTCCCAAAGTTTGTCAGTTTGGAGCATTGTGTTCTCTTCAGGGAAGATTGCAGCTACTCTTGTCTTCGGAACAGTTCATCACAGGACTGATTAGAATTATGAAGCATGAAAATGATAATGCTTTCCTGGCCAATGAAGAAAAAGCCATAAGACTTTGCAAAGCCCTAAGAGAAGGATTGAAAGTGTCCTGTTTTGAAAAGCTTCAAACCACACTAAGAGTTAAAGGTTTTAACCCTATTCCCCACAGCAGAAGTGAAACTTTCGCTTTTTTGAAGAGATTTGGCAACGCGGTCATTCTGCTATACATACAGCATTCAGACAGCAAGGACATTAACTTCCTGTTAGCATTGGCAATGACGCTGAAGTCTGCGACGGACAATCTGATCTCTGACACTTCGTATTTAATTGCTATGCTAGGTTGCAATGATATTTACAGGATCAGTGAGAAACTTGACAGTTTAGGAGTAAAATACGACTCTTCTGAACCATCGAAACTTGAACTTCCGATGCCTGGCACTCCAATACCTGCTGAAATCCATTATACTCTGCTTATGGATCCAATGAATGTTTTTTACCCGGGAGAATACGTTGGGTACCTTGTTGATGCTGAAGGTGGTGATATCTATGGATCGTACCAGCCAACGTATACGTATGCAATTATTGTACAAGAGGTTGAAAGAGAAGATGCTGATAATTCTAGTTTTCTGGGAAAGATCTATCAGATTGATATTGGTTACAGTGAATATAAAATAGTTAGCTCTCTCGATCTCTATAAGTTTTCAAGGCCCGAAGAAAGCTCTCAAAGCAGAGACAGTGCCCCTTCTACACCGACCAGCCCTACCGAGTTCCTAGCCCCTGGTCTACGAACCATTCCTCCTCTTTTCTCCGGCAGAGAGAGCCAAAAGACCTCATCCTCGAAGCATCCATCCCCCAAAAAGCTCAAGGTGAATTCTTTACCAGAAATTTTAAAAGAAGTGACATCAGTGGTGGAGCAAGCTTGGAAGCTTCCAGAATCGGAAAGGAAAAAGATTATTAGGCGGTTGTATTTGAAATGGCACCCTGACAAAAATCCAGAGAATCATGACATTGCTAATGAAGTTTTTAAACATTTGCAGAACGAAATCAACAGGCTAGAGAAGCAGGCTTTTCTAGATCAAAATGCAGACAGAGCCTCAAGGCGAACATTTTCAACCTCAGCATCCCGATTTCAGTCAGAGAAGTACTCGTTTCAAAGATTTTATACTTCATGGAATCAAGAAGCAACGAGCCATAAATCTGAAAGGCAACAACAAAATAAAGAAAAAAGCACACCTTCAGCTGGACAGACTTACTCTCAGAGGTTCTTTGTCCCTCCCACTTTCAAGTCAGTTGGCAATCCGGTTGAAGCGCGTAGATGGTTAAGACAGGCCAGAGCAAATTTTTCAGCTGCCAGGAATGACCTTCATAAAAACGCCAATGAATGGGTGTGCTTCAAATGTCACCTCTCTACCAAGTTAGCTTTGATCGCCGCTGACTACGCTGTGAGAGGGAAGTCCGATAAAGATGTAAAGCCCACCGCACTCGCACAGAAAATAGAGGAGTACAGTCAGCAGCTTGAAGGGCTGACGAATGATGTCCACACGCTGGAGGCCTATGGCGTAGACAGTTTAAAAACAAGATACCCTGATCTGCTTCCTTTCCCGCAGATCCCAAACGACAGGTTCACTTCTGAGGTTGCTATGAGGGTGATGGAATGTACCGCCTGTATCATCATAAAACTTGAAAATTTTATACAACAGAAGGTGTGAGGTATTTAAAGGAAAAAAAAAAAAAAAAAAAAAAAAAGCGGAGCCAGACCTTGACTGTGTTGTAGCACAAATATGAATGCTGTACGTCCTTAGGCTTCATTGCCAGTTAGTTATTTAAGAATGGTAAAGCACATTGCAGGTTGTTTGGGAAGAACTTTGGAGTTGTTGTTAACGTGCATATCAACAGAGGACCTTGGCCGACCTTAAAAGAAAATTATTTTGAAGGTGGTAAGCTGCAGAATTGCTAGATGTATTTGAATGGCTAGGATGGCACATTATTGAACTGCACTTTATGTAACCAAAGCTTAGCGGTTTGTTCGATGCGAGTCTGTGTGTGTCCGTGATCAGGATGGAGGTGTCTTTTATGTTTTTAACGCGGTATTTTTGAAGGAGCTTATGAAACACTGGACATACCACTGGTTTAAACAAATAAGGGGAATCAAGTCTTTGGAGCTGATCGTTTCTTTAATTAGATCCTCTTTTGGATGCATCATTATCAGCTGGATCTGATTATGAATTTGTTGCAATTTTACATCGTAAATAGTACATTTAAAAAATGGTACAGTATTTTAATCCTGAATATTACTTGATTAAGAGTATGCACATAGTACTCCTTAGGGTGCACTGAGTGCACTTTACATCTTTCTTTTAAGTGGTTTTTTACACCTTCTGTTTACAGGCTCCTTATCTCATGAAGATGATGTTTGGAAAACTCAAAATGGCGGCAGTTCTTATCACCAGATGTCAATATCGCGTCCAAGAACTGCGTGCCAAAACGACATTTGTCAACTGTTAGAACATTCGCTTTCTGTTTGTACATATTTTCCACAAATATCATAATTTATATAGCGCGACTGAACAGGATGCAATCTTTTGTTGTCTAAAGGTGCTGCAGTTAAAACAAAGCTTTTCTTTCCACATGGCACTTAGTGGAGTTTCTTGGATTTTACTTTTGAAGACGTTAAAAAATCAGTGTGAAATCCTTGTGACAATGTCCAGTAGCTTGTGACAGTTTATTGCATTTTCCCCATGAATGATTCGGAACTGACATTTGATTTTTCTCATGCTTGAGTGTCCTCCTATATTGTATTCACTTTGGCATATTTCTTTGGCAGAATGTAAAAGAGAGGTAATGATAATTATTAGTTTATACAAGTGTGCTGGCTGTAGATGATGCTAAATATAATATTTTATGCAATTAAGGGCTTATGGAACATATTCAAACTTTTTTACTTTTATTGGGAATAAGGAATGTTTGTGCCTCCACTATTGTATTGCTTCTGGATGTGAAGCTATGTAATTACTTCTGCTATTATATTAAGTGCCATACTTTTAATAAAGCAAATGTACATATGAAATTATTGTAACTGGTATTTCCTGAAAAGCAAACTTAGTACCTTCCTATATAAAGTTTTTGATATGTGCATATATGTATGTTTGTTGGAAATGTTTAGGATAGAATTTTTTATTACATTTTATATTAGCATTTTAGTAGGCTTTTTATGATTGAATATAAAGTACTTGATATATACTGAGTTTATTAGGTGCTCATTGGTTTTGTTAAGACTTCATTTTTCCTTTTTAGGGAATATGATTAGCTGACATATACAGTATGGGTGTATATACATATATACATATGTATCTTCGGAAGTAGACCCAGTAAATACGGTTCTTCCATAGGTGGAGGCCGAATTGATATTTACCTTGCCCCAGCAGAGGGCCGCATGTCTGGGGCTAATTTACACTTGAGCCCTAACAGAAAATGTTCATCATTAATACCTGAGGCACAGGTCTTCAAGGCTAGGTAGACCAGAGCTAAGAGTTTACTGTTCTGGGGTTTAGCAAATTCTGGATCGCTAGCTGTCTGGAACTGTCTTGAGAAGAGCTTGCTCCTTTGAAACTCACACTTAGCACTTGGAACATATTTTACTGTTTTTTGATACTGAAATTTACACAGAAAACCTTGTCTGGCCATTATGCTAGTTGAGGTTAGTTGGGGTTCTTTTTCTATACTTATTTTTTTAAAAAAACAAGGTTCATAATCCCTTATATAAAACCCTTGGATCCAAATCTATTTCAGAAATCAGATTTTAGAAAGTTAATACGAGCATTCCCATCAGGGGTGGGTAGCGCTCTTAAACACATTAAACTCCTGCCGGGAAACCGATGGACACTCACGCTAAGCTGAACGCGCAGACGTGGTAAATAACCTCACCTTAAGTTAGGTCAGATCTTGCCACCAGTAGTTTGCAGCAGACGCATTTGCAAAGTGTTCAGATTTTTGGAGCTTTTTGGACTTTGAAATTCAGGGTTAGGGAATTTTTGACGTGAACTAATTTTTGTATTTTCTTATTTTTGCTTTCCCCCTATTTTGCTTTTCCTCCTTTTGGAAAATGGAAACTGGGCCTGCGTGTGCAGCAGCTGCAGTCCGGGAAGGAGTGGGCTGGTTCTTCGCTGCCAAAGGGGGTGGGGGGGTGGGGGTGGGGAGGGAAGCGCCCCCTGCAGGCTGAGCTGTTCACAGCGTCCACGGGGAACTCAGGGAGACCCCCCGCAGACCAGATAGTTTCAAAGGCAGTGGGGAGGGGGGGTGGGGTGGGACGCCGAGAGCCCAAGGATGATGCTGGCAAAATGTACAAATCGTTTTCATAAAGAGGGGTTCACGGGTCTGATAGGCAGGTGTGTGGGATTCTCTCCCGTCAGTGCCCATGGACATCTTCCCTACTAAAGACGTTCTGCAGATCTCAAGGTTAAAATTTGTAGTGCTGGGAGAAAAGACCAATTACAGGTTTTAATCAGTCATGCGTTAAGCAGGGTTCTACCTGAGAACCCAGGACCAGAAGGTGCACGGATACACATACGTGAAGACCTCTATTTCCGGGAAGTGACCGTGATTGTGGGGGCTGGCGAGCGTGCAATCCAGAGGGCAGGGGGACACCACAGGCGGCCAACCCCCCCAGGCGGGGCTCAAGCCGAGACAGTCTGCCGTGGACCGTCCTCACCCTTCGGCTTCCAAAGCTTTTCCCATTGAGCAGATATGGCTGAAGGTAGTGCCATTCATTCATTCACGCATTCAACAGCCCCTCAGCATCGTGCGCAGGCGTTAGGGCAGGTGTTGGAGGCGTGAAGGCCCGCGTTCCATCCTGGCTGTCGGTTTGCACAGACCGGTGAGAATTGTCTGTTTGCACTGAGAGCCCAGTCTACTCTATGCTAAAGCCAGCATAAGATTTTATTTAAAAATAAGAATTATGTGTTTAAAATGCATATTCTTTCTCTCATGGTTGGTAAGCGGCTCGGGAAATACCCTCATATACTCTGACCACAAAGCTGGGATCTAAGAGGACAAAATCGAAGTTGCACTGTCTCCACGGTAAAAAATGGATTTTTACTTAGCGCCGCCCTTTGAGCCACCTGTTCTACCTGACAATAAGCGTTTGTTTGGTTTTGAAACCACAGCAAGTCTGAAGTGGAACCTAACGTAGGGCAAACCGCTACCACTGAGTAGGAAGCGTTCTGGGGAAGGAAGGGGCAAAAAACTAAAGCTCACACTGCCTAACGGCCTTAGTGTGAGGGGCTGGCTCTGCCTTGAGCAGCTTCTGCTCTTTCGCTGACCCCGAAAGCCGAGATGAACCTGGTGGGTGGATGGGCCGGAAGGACTCGTGCACGTGTAGCTCACCCCTTCCTCTTACCTGGAATGTGGCTGCCTTCAGAACAGGTGCCTCCGTCTGGCCTGGGCATGGCGAGCTACCGAAGGCAGGGGCCCACAGTCCTGCCGGGCTTGGGAGAGCTTCCTGTGATACGCAGCTGTCAAGGCTTAGGGAGGCCAGTCCATCTTGCTGCAAATCAAATTGTTTCTACTATGAAAGCTAACATTTTGCTCTTCACCTCTCTGACTCGTGTCCACTCAGCTGGCTTGGAAATGGAAAAAGAGGGGCTATTTTTGAGGTCACATATCAACAATGGTCTACATACAACCACTTGGTATACAGGAGTATCAGTGCACATAACTCATCAGGTATGCCCGTTAGGGATGGTCATCGTCATGATCTTACACCTTTAATGAAAATTTAAATTACACTGCATTGACGTGTTCAAAAAGGTGTATGTAATACATCTGAGAATACTGCCTATCTAAAAGCTTTGATTCTAAGCAAGGATAAATTCCTTACCACTCTGGAGAATGCAGCCACCCATAAAAATTTCTTTCATGATGATTCCAGATAGCAAAAGAGCGAAAAAACACCTAATTTATGTCTTTTATTCAAAGGGTTCTATCCCCCATACTTTCTCCTTGATTCTTTTTCTTGACCTTGCGTCAACCGAGCTTGAAGACATTTGTTTTGCACAAACAGGGAGCAGGAGAGCATATGACAAAACAAAACAAAGGCAACACTATTTACCGTGACAGTAGGAATGTCGTCACAAGAAAGCAGACATTAACTTAAAAAAATCAGGACTTAACTAAATGGAAAAAGGTGAAATACCAATTTAAAATCTAAAAACACCCATCCCCTATGAAACTGGAGATTGTGTTTTTTGTTTTTGTTTTGTTTTGTTTTGTTTTTTAGAGACAGCGAGCAAATGGGGGAAAGGGGCAGAAAGAGAAGGAGAATCCAGCTCAGTGTGGAGCCTGACTCCGGGCTGGATCCCATGACTCTGGGATCATGACCTAAGCCAAAATCAACAGTTGGATGCTCAACTGACTGAGCTACCCAGGCGGCCCTAGTCAAGTTTGCTCTTAACCAGGACACATGTAATTTTCACTCTGTACTTTCCATTTTTTTTTTAACGTTTATTTATTTTTGAGACAGAGAGAGACAAAGCATGAACGGGGGAGGGTCAGAGAGAGGGAGACACAGAATCGGAAGCAGGCTCCAGGCTCTGAGCCGTCAGCCCAGAGCCCGACGCGGGGCTCGAACTCACAGACCACGAGATCGTGACCTGAGCCGAAGTCGGACGCTTAACCGACGGAGCCACCCAGGTGCCCCTGTACTTTCCAGTTTTTACGCACATAGCAATTTGACAATCCAGGATTTGTTGTAAGTGGGCTACACTGTTGGATGAACGCCTTGTTAACATATTAAAAACAGGGTTCCCTTTTCTGCTTTCCGTTCTGAGACTGCAGAAAATGAACCTGAACTGGTGTTTATAGTTACAAATCCTATAAATAGGAAGTTACAATGCTGTTGGTCCTACCACGTCTTGTGCTACTTGGAGATTCTAATTACAGCAACTGGTAAAACACAAAAACGAAACAAAACAATACAAAACATTAAAAAAACAAAAAGCCACCACTCTGTGATGACCGGCATTTAACAAAATGAGCGAGCGATTCATTCACACAAAGCTAGCCCGTTTTCACAGGCTCAGTGTGTCCTGTTTGATTTCTACAGTGGCATGTGCAACCCATTGGTATTAAACATATTTTCAAAAATGAAGAGAATCTAAGGAGCAGCCAGTCCGTTACTGTTGTGTCAGAAGTAAATACACAGGCTGGGCAGTTATGAGTCCCACCCCCTCCTGGCTCTCTGATCCTGGTGGGCGACAAAACCCCTTTGGACTTTGGTTACTTCACTTGTCAAATGAGTATCATCCCATTTACACAGTTACCATGTAGTTGGTGTTTGGATGGAATGAGACAATATGCCAGAGTTTTTTGAAGCGAGAACAGCCGTTGACATGTAGGCTCACGTTTCGGTTTCATTTCACCGGCTATTATATGACCTTCTGACTTGTCCTAGCTGAACCTTTTTTTTTTTTTTTTTTAATTTTTTTTCACGTTTATTTATTTTTGAGACAGAGAGACACAGAGCATGAACGGGGGAGGGGCAGAGAGAGAGGGAGACACAGAATCGGAAGCAGGCTCCACGCTCTGAGCCGTCAGCCCAGAGCCCGACGCGGGGCTCAAACTCACGGACCGCGAGATCGTGACCTGAGCTGAAGTCGGACACCCAACCGACTGAGCCACCCAGGCGCCCCAAGCTGAACCTTTTTTTAATCACCAGGAACTTGGGGGAAAATGATACCTACCTCAGAATGCCGGAGAGAGGATTAGAGGACATAAAAGACAAACTGAAGTTTGTGAAAATGTAGGTTGATTTTTATTGCTTGTTGACTATGCATAAAGAAAACATGATTGATTTTGTAGAATTTATTCCCTTGACTACATGTTGAAAATCAGATCCACCTAAGTCCCCTTAAAACCTGAAGATTTTCTTGTGAGACCTGACACGCTGTGCGTTAAAATGAGTGTGTGGGTTTGAGTGATATAACGGGACCACATTGAACTTTGGGGGCATTTAGACCAATGCTGTTTCCGTGGGGAATTAGATATTCACAACTGAACAGCCTAAGTTAATTCCACACAGCAATTCAATCTTTCACTGTAGATTATCTACAAGAAAGAAAAGGAAAAGTCACAGCGGTTCTGATGAAAATAAATGTAGTGGGATAAACATTTCCTTGTTTGCTGTTGCTAGACGTCTGTGTCTCATAAGTACACACCGTTCTGAGAGCGCGTAGTTGCATCCTACTTCCGTTGGCACGTTTTTCCGTCCTCCGACTTCCCATCCACCATCTCGGTTTTATAGGATGTTAAGTTGCTCAGTGTGAAGGCCTGAGGTCAGTACCGTAAAGCTCACGGACATGAGGCAGGCGTTCGGTGGAAGATGCAGGTGGTTTAGAGGCAGACGTGACTGCTTTCGTGGCACGTCGTACCCGCGCCAGCCACGGACAGGTAAAGCTTCCCATCTGGACACACACAGATTTCATAGAGTTCTTGTGAGCTGCCGGCAGAGCCCTGAGTCCCCTGAACCAACTTGGGTAAACACACGGTCTCAGCGTCAAGCACGAGCTGTTTGGGAGAAAACAAGAGATGAAGTGGTCCAGTGGGATGAGGGGGACAGCATGAAACTCGTATCTCCAAATGCTCCAAACAGGTTAGTTTTTTCTCTGCATAGAAAATGAAATGAGGCACGGGACTTAAGTCTTATATGATCATTATATGATCAGATTTTCTTTCTTTAAAAAAATTTTTAATGTTTATTTTTGAGAGAAAGAGAGAGACAAAGCACGAGAAGGGGAGGGGCGGAAAGAGAGGGAGACACAGAATCCGAAGCAGGCTCCAAGGCTCTGAGCGGTCAGCATGGAGCCTGACGTGGGGCTCGAACCCACAAACTGGGAGATCATGACCTGAGCCAAAGTCAGACGCTGAACCAACTGAGCCACCCAGGCGCCCCTAATATTTATTTTTTGTTGAGAGAGAGAGAGGGAGACAGAGAGAGACAGAGAGAGACAGAGAGAGAGAGAGAGAGAGAGAGAGAATCTGAAGCAGGCTCCAGGCTCTGAGCTGTCAGCACTGAGCCAGATGCGGGGCTTGAACTCATAAGCCATGAGATCATGACCTGAGCCAAAGTCGGACGCTTAACCCACTGAGCCACCCGGGCGTCCCTTCACAGTTTTTACCTGTGAATGTTGGGATTTCTGTTGATTTTGTTTTCCTAGAAGAGGCAATTACATTCATCCGATTAGCCACCAACCATTTCCCTAGTTTCTAAAATATTTGAAACTGTGCTGCCTTCTCGTAGGCGTGGAGGAACAGCAGACACACAGATTAACGCCAACTGAAAGTGAGTAAAAGCTATTGGGGTTTTCGCTCCCATTCTAGTTGAAACTGAAATGTAAACAAATGGTCATTAGTTGACGTTTGAAATTCTGGGAACGAAGAAAGAAGAACCCTCTCACCGAGTAGCCAAATCTCACCCACTCCAGGGCGCTCGCTTGTTAGCAGGAATTAAGGTGTGTCGCAGGCAGGCTCAATGTTCTTCCTTGCAAACAAGGCTGGACTCTTCTTTATTTACATACTCTTATCTACAAACTCCAATCTTATTTTTTTAACTTTTTAAATTTTTTTTTAACATTTTATTTATTTTTGAGACAGAGAGAGACAGAGCATGAACGGGGGAGGGGCAGAGAGAGAGGGAGACACAGAATCGAAAGCAGGCTCCAGGCTCCAAGCCCTCAGCCCAGAGCCCGACGCGGGGCTCGCACTCATGGACCGCGAGATCGTGACCTGAGCTCAAGTCGGACGCTCAACCGACTGAGCCACCCAGGCGCCCCTTATTTTTTTAACTTTTAAAAAATTTTAAGTTTATTTAATTTGTGTGAGAGAGAGAGAGAGCGTGCGAGCGCGGGAGGAGCATGAAGGGAGGGAGACAGAATCGCAAGCAGGTTCCGCACTGGCAGTGCAGGGCCCAGTGCTGGGCTCGAACTCATAACCGTGAGATCATGACCTGAGCTGAAACCAAGAGTCGGACGCTCAACCGACTGAGCCATCCGGGTGCCCTCATGGACTCCGATCATATATATACATAAACTGATGCGTGCAGTCTGTACTCTCGGGAAGTTGGCCACTCCTGTGTGAAGTAGTGGGTGGAACAGTATTAGAAGCAAAGCTTTGCCTTGTGGTCTGGGACACGGTCAGAGGAAAAGAAGGGAAATGTGGACTGTATTGTTTTTCAACGTGGAACCTACTCATGCTGTTGTCCAGTGCTTTGGGTTCTGTCTGCTCTCCTTTCTTATGGTTACTTGGTGATGCTTCTTTTCTAGTTATTTTTTTCCTGCTCTTCTAGCAAACTCTAGTCACTTAGTAGTCCGCATACCAGTTCCTTGCTCATCTTCGTTGGGCTTTACGGGAATATATCTTGTGGGAGGCCAGACATCTCCTCACTTGGAGCTAGCTCCCAGTAAGAAGGGATAGCAACTTCAATTATGAGTCAGGCTGTATGCAATTATAAACATGACCTCATTGATGGAAACAAGTGACATTATTTCAAAATTAAAATCGGTATGTATTTTGTCAAGGTCATACAGTTGAAGTATGTGGTCACATTACGATGTGGTAATGAGATACGAGAATTCTTGACTTCTCATGTTTGCATCTATCTGCTCCTGACCTCATAACGTTTTAAGTTACAACTTTAAGGGGCTTCACCAGATGACTGTTCTATTCTCCTGGCAGGCTGCCGTCAGACAGGTCCTGTCCACACACATGGGCCACCTCTCATGGTCTACGTTTGCTACTACTGTCCCTTCCTGTTAATATTAAATTAATTTAAAAATGTTGTCACCCATATTATCACATTGGTATCGTCTGTGACTTAGTTAAGCAAGTATTATTTTCCCTACTTGACAAATGAGAAGACAGGTCCAGGTCCGGAGAGGCCTGTTAACTTCCCCGAACTCAAACAGGTAACCTGCGAACTGATCTGGTACTAGGACAATCAATATTGAGCAGCAAGCGCTCTACTGCTTTGCTATGAACTTTGGCTTGTGTTGGTGACGTTTTATTCCCGGACTTGAAGTTCCAGATGTCATCCTTCTTGTGGCTTTTAAAGCTCTTATTTTTCACATTTAACTTGCATGCAAACTTAATTTGGTGCGAGAAAGCATAGCGCTCTAGGCAATACGCGCTGGTGGCTGTCATTTATGGGGAGCTCCCAGTGACCGCCATATTGAGAGAAGCTGCATCCACAGGAAGTGGCTTGGAAAATCTGCAGTATTCTTTCCCAGATGAAAATAACAAGAGACTGGACAGCACAGATACCAGGCAAAGAATACTGTCTGGATCCAGTACAGAATAACTCTAACCGTTCTTGGCTCTTCTTGAAATGCACGATTGTCTCTTGCCTTCTTTTCAGTGGGTTTACAGACGGCCATAAATTTAACGATACCTTAATGGATGTGAGGATCACCAGGAAATACACAACAGGAGCTGGCGCACTGAACTCACCATTCCATCACTACTTTGGAAAACGATATCCATTTGAGAAAGGGCCTCGATTTTCCCAGCATGAGCTTTAATATGAACACCCTTTGGGGCATCCATGCTTAGACTCCGTGTGGGAGACTCTAATCTGAAATGAGGTAAAGAAACAAACAAACACACAAACAAAAAAAAAAAAACAGTATTAAAAATAATTCCCCAGGAATCCCTCACTGACTGAATGGTGTTGCATGAAAATATAACTAATAAAGTATAAAGCACCATCGTGTCGTGCTTGAATGCCACTAGAGTGTATACGCCTTATTGACCAATCCAGAAATAATGTGTTAGTTTCAGTAAGGAAATTAACTTCCCATCAGTGAGAGTCTACGAAATCAGTATCCTCTAAAAATGGATAAAACATTAGACAGCCCTACCCCTACGTAGTAGTTTCAGATGGCAGGGTTAAGCACCCTGCATATTACACACCAAAAGAAAATGCTACTTGTGAAAACTCTGTAAAGCTTTCGTTTTAGTGAAAACTCAAACTTGTTTGGGGAAAAAGACAGATTTAAGGAAGGATAACATGTTCATTTGCCACCTGTTCATAAAATAGAATGCATGTTTAGCCTTGAGGTTTTGTTTGCTTTTTTTTTTTTTTAAAGCTTAGGAGGGTTACAAATGCAAAGATTTCTTTTGGGAAAGAAATGAACTGGTAGAGTTGATATACTGGCAGGATGGAGGCTGGCCTCAGCTGGCTTTGTTTTTGTAAAATCTATCAGAATCTCCTTGGGACTAAGTCAAACATAGATACAGAGCCGGGGAATATATGGATCAGAGAAATTCCATTTGCCTCTGCCTGAAAAAACACTAAATTTCCACCAGATGGCACACCATCATCACTTGAAAGGTTCAACCCAAGGCAACGCCCAACCCAACCTAAGGCAACCCAACCCCAAAGTCTGAAAGGCTGATTTGACTGAAATGTAAACATTTTCCACTTCAGTAAGAAGTGGAACAGGATACAGGGTACAGGTCTGTCATCCACCCACGGCAGGGTAAGATTAGGGTAGGCATGGGCAGGGGAGACAAAGGGAGCAGCTCCAGAGGACAGAAGTATCTAGATTGTTAATTCTCATTTGAACTGATTGAATATTTACCCCATAGACCTTTGACTCAGAGGAACTGCTACCTTCAGTTGGCAAGTTTTTTGTCTACCACTCTTTGTTACAGAAAACAAAGGTTCGTTTTTTTTTTTTTATGTACATCTCAATATGAAAAATTTGATGTTATGTATTTTGAAATTTATATTTACATTGAGTACAAGAAAACACTTAAGAGATATGTATGGAATGTATTGGTCAAATTATGTTAAGCTTAGGTTATGGGGTAACACTTAGATATATCCAGATGATTTGGTCTGTTGATCGCCTGCCCATTTTGCCACTTTGCCATCTGCTAATTATCTACATTTTTCCTGCCTGGATTGATAGAAAGAAAGGGAGGGGGGATGGGGAAGGAAAGGAAGGGAGAAAAGCATGGAAGCAACTTGCAGAGGTCTGGTCCCTTTCAGGCAAACCACTGGTGATCTTGAAGACCCTAGTGAAGGCAAGTGTGTTTCAAGATCAGTCATCAAACCACAAAATGACTCCAGCAGGACCAATCACTAGTTCTTAGCCAGGTTATAATACGGTGTTTCTGGAATAGCAAATTTCTTCCCCTTTGCATCACTTCTAACCTTGCAGATGAAATGTATCAGTTCAGCACAAGTTAAGACACATTTTACCAAAAAAGGCTGTGATTAGACAGCTCTGAAGTACACATTTCCAAAAACACACTGAGCAACAGTCAGATATAAAAGAACTTGTTTTTTTCTCTTTTGTTATATTTTAGTTTGCCGGTTAGATATCGAGCCCGTTCTTCAAATATGAACATATAAACATTTACTCATGGCCGGGGGTGCCTGGGTGGCTGTCAGTTGAGTGTCCGGCTCTTGATTTCAGCTCAGGTCATAATCTCATAGTTTGTGGGATCGAGCCCTGTGCTGGGCTTTGCACTGACAGCCCAGAGCCTGCTTGGGATTCTCTCTCTGCCCCTCCCCCACTCTCTCAAATAAATAAACATTCAAAAAACATATTTACTCGTGACTTACACGAGGAACAAAAAGTTTTGAACACTGCTCCAGAAATACACTAAGTAAATAAGCTGTGTGTGTAAATACACAAACATGCTCACACACAATTCGGGTTATAAAAATACAATTAATTAAGATAATGTGATTGTTAAAGCAGGTGAGTTTTAAGCTGTGTTCCTTTTTAAGTAAAGACACACAGAATTCAGTAACTTCCCAAACTTTGGCCCGTATTCATTTTTGAGTTTAGGGCATGTAACTGGTCAATCACATCTGATTATAATATTTCTTGCTCATGTCATGTTAGTACCAAACAAAGGGGAAAAGTTATTGAAATGTATGGATAATGTTTTGATTTCAAGCCCTTTCAGGCTCCCATTAAGTCCAAATTTTGCAAAGAGGATGAGGGAGCAGGGAGCATAAACGCAAACTGACAAGAAAAGCTGGCCTTGAGGCAGCACTGGCCAAATCATGCAAGGGCTAGATTGTGTCCCCTGGCAGACCATGCCGACCACTAGGCCCTGTTCACTGTGTTCGTCTTTAACCTAAACGTGGTGGGGGAAAATGCATTTAATTCATTTCACCCTTATTTATGAAGTGCTATTATGTGCTGTTCTAGGTTTGTAGAAAAACAGTAGCAAACAAGGCAGACAAGCTTCCTGCCTTTAGGAGTCTAACATTCAAGCAGATGAAAGGCTGTAAGCAGAGGAATGACCCGATTCCAGCTATGTTTTACAGACAAATCTATTAAGTCTGCTCAAGACAGATAAGCAGCTCAGAGCTCTCCTCTCAGTGCCCACTTACACATAAATGCTGGCTAAAATACAATGGGAAAACAAAATACATTAAAACACGTACTAGGCATAAAAAACAAAGGGCATTTTCATTGTGCCAGAAACACAAGAAACTCCTAGAGTGATGAGTGGGAGTTGAAATGCCAGAGCCCTGGAGGTACTGGGCAGACTAATGCCATGTGGACTGGTATTTTAAATCTCTACAAGGAAGGAGATGTGGCCAACTACAGGAAGGGGGTAGGGGGGGCAGGACAGAGGTGTTTGGAAACGGGCTCTGGGCACACAGATGGGAGGTGAAACGCAGCATGGTAACAACCCTAAAGCAGGCTGCTCCTTTCGGGGATGTGAGCAGAGTCTTCAGTCATGCATTAGTGTAGAACCCAAACGCACACACTGTTCAGGCCTTGCAGGAGCCCAACCTGAGAAATACTTATAAACCCTGGCTTCAGAACAGTGCCCCCTGCAGGGCCCTGGCAGAAGTGAAAGTGAAACAGACATGAAAGGCAAATGGAAGGGTCTCCCCGACCGCTTCTCCCAGATGAAGAGCCAAAGGGCATGAACGCCCAGAATTGCCAAACCACATGGGCAAATCTCTCAACATGAGGAACTAGAGATAACAGATCAGTCAGAAAGGGACTAACACGTAACTAAGTTCAGGGCATCCAAAGAGATAAATCAATGCTCACAGAACAAGACCAGAGTAGAAAAAGAAATACTTAAAAACCAGGTAAGCAGGTGCGCCTGGGCGGCTTAGCTGGCTGGGCGAACGACTCTTGATTTTGGTTTTGTGTATGATCTCACGGTTTGTGAGATCGAGCCCCCAGTCAGGCTCCACGCTCCCAGCACGGAGCCTGCTTAGGATTCTCTGTCACTTCCTCTGCCTCTCTCGCTCACACACACAAAACTTAATAAGTGAAACTTAAAAAAAAATGAAAACCAAGTAAGTAGAAATTCATGAAATAAAAAAATTGAAGTCTTCTGGCAGACTAAATGGGAGGCGTGCCACATATGAAAAGAGAATAGGATGTTGTAATGTGGCTTTGGTAATTCAGTGGAAAAACGAGAAATGTAAAATCTAGAATAGAAGTTTAATGTTTTTCAATGCATAAAATAAAGCACATAGAATTTCAAAGGGAACTAATGACTTTTAAATACAAATGTAAAAATATCTTTCAGTGGGTGATACAGCAGTTTATGAGCTTGTTTAGTAATGTATTAAATAAGATCTGGTCAGAGGTCTTACAACTAGTGTAATTTCAAAGCAGGGAAGAGTGTGTAACGTATTCTGTGATACTAGCTATAACCTTTACGTGATACTGAGGTACCTCTGGCTTCTACAGATGAAAAAGTCAAAGAAACTGCTGATACTGTTGTGGTTTGTTGCCTCTCATTTATAGCTGAAGGAATGCAAAATGTGAATTGGAGGTCAGCGAAAATGAAGGATTTCTTTTTCACGTTCAAAATCATTAGCCCGCTAAATTCTATTCTTGGATACCCAGGGGATCCACAGACCACAAGTTAAGAACGCCTGTACTCTGGAGAATGAGAAGACACAGAAATGATGAGGTCACGGTTAATCACTTTCCAGAATTCACAAATAACAAGAGTTCCTAACATTGAAGTGGCAACCTAATACCCAAGTATGAATTAAGACATACCCGGCACCCAGACACTTGGCGGTAAAACTGCAAAACTGTGAGATTAATGAGAAATATTCAGAATGAAGTTGCTCACCAAAGACCCAAAAGTAATGAATAATATCTCGAGAATGCTGATGAAAATGTACCGTCAGCCTAAAAATCTATCCCAGCTTAACTACCATTCCACTATGAAGAGACTAGACATTTCAGGCCCAGAGGGAAACGTTTACTATCTATACAGTACTTCTAGGACCTAAAACCAGAGGAAAAGAGTATTTTGCAAGAAGCAGTATTTTGCAAAAAGAGTACTTTGCAAGCACCATCTAATGGTGGACATTAGAATAATCAACACACTGTGTGGGTAAAGCTGAATAGGTATTGCTTGAAAAACAGAAAACGGAGATATGAGTAAAAGCAAAGTGGAAACAAGATGGGGATAACTTAAATTTTTTTTTTTTATAATTTGGGAAGAGAATGATAATCACTTAAACTTCATCAGAAAGTATTAATTTATCTCCATGCATGTAAAATATAAAGGGTAATCATTAAAAGAATAAAAACGGAACCAGTAGAGGAAAATACCAGAGGGAAAATAAGGAAAAGCTTCTTGATCTAACCAAAGGTCAGTAAGAAGAAAAAATGAAATGAACAAGCACAGTAAATACGACATAATACCACAGAAATATGTCAAGTATGTCAGTGATAACGATCAATATAAATGGTTAATTCCCCTATTAAAAGTTAGGGACCTTACCGTAGGTAGGGGGTTAAATCTCAAATCCAGAAATTTGAGAAACTGAAACATAAGATATACCCCACACGAAAAACAAATCTGGTTGGATCAAAGACCTAAATCTGAAAAGCAAACGTGGTTGTGAAAGAATTCGTTCCCTTCCTAATGCCCAAACGGTGTTTTCCAATACACTCAAGTTCCTAAGGGTTTATTTTCACTATTCTGTTCCTGGATGAAACTTTTTTTTTTTTTTTTTTAAGATTTTATTTTTTAAGTAATCTCTACACCCAATGTACTGCTGGAACCCCCACCTCCAAGGTGCAGAGTCATAGGCTTCACTGACTGAGCCGGCCAGGCAGACCCCCTGTTATTGGATGAAACTTTCAATTCTTTAAACTGTTTCCACTTGTTGAGTTGACTAAATGTACTATGTTTTGTTTTGATATTTTATGACTTTTTCTTTTTTCTTGGAATTTCTAGAATTAAGGAAAACGAGCCACACCATAAACTGCCAATTACCATGAGGCACAAATTACTTTCAGTATTTAAGTAGACTTGGAATAGTAACCTGTGATAAATGAAAAATAAATATTTGGGATGAGGAATGCGATTATGCAAGCTGGGTGAGATCAATTCAATGCTTCATTTGTTAATCATGCATTTGTAGACAGTGATTTGTTATCAATGAGTTGTTTCAAAAAACACTGAAAGAGAAGGAATTAAAATATTCCCAAGATAACACTTTCAGACCATATGCAAATATATGTGAAAACCAAGAATACATTAATAATTATCTAGGCAAAAACAGTTGATCAAAACTGACCCTTATAAAGGTAAAGGTTTAAACAGACAAATTTCTCCAAGAAGAAGAATTAGGGGTGCCTGGGTGGCTCAGTCGGTTAAGCATTCGACTTTGGCTCAGGTAACTATCTCATGGTTCATGAGTTCGAGCCCCACATCAGGCTCTGTGTTGACAGCTCAGAGCCTGGAACCTGCTTTAGATTCTGTGTCTCCCTCTCTCTCTGCCCCTACCCCGCTCGCACTCCCTCTTGTCTCTCAAAAAATAAATACGTGTTAAAAATTAAAAAAAAAATCAGTTAAAGAAGGATTGCACTATTTTTTTAATGTTTATTTACTCTTGACAGAGAGAGACAGAGAAGGAGTGAGGGAGGGGCAGAGAGACAGAGACAAAGAATCGAAAGCAGGCTCCAGGATCTGAGCTGTCAGCACAGAGCCCGACACAGGGCTCGAACCCACAAACTGTGAGATCATGACCTGAGCTGAAGCTGGAAGCTTTTTTTTTTTTAATTTTTAATATTCATTTATCTTTGAGAGAGAGAGAGAGACAGACAGACAGACAGAGCAGGAGCGAGGAAGGGGCAGAGAGAGAGGGAGACACAGAATCCGAAGCGGGCTGCAGGCTCCGAGCTGTCAGCACAAAGCCCGACACGGGACTCGAACTCACAACCGGTGACATGACCTGAGCTGAAGTCAGACGCTTACCTGACTGAGCCACCCAGGCGCCTCAAGAAGAATTGCACTCTTAAGGAATTATATTTAAAAAATTAATCAGGCCCATATGGTTCCAGGGAGAATTCCACCAAAAACCTTCAGAGATCAGAGCATCCCAATTGTCAACAAATCATTCCAGAACACTGAAAATAAGGGAAATCTTCCCCATTCTTTTTTTTTTTTTTTTCAACGTTTTTTATTTATTTTTGGGACAGAGAGAGACAGAGCATGAACGGGGGAGGGGTAGAGAGAGAGGGAGACACAGAATCGGAAACAGGCTCCAGGCTCCGAGCCGTCAGCCCAGAGCCCGACGCGGGGCTCGAACTCACGGACCGCGAGATCGTGACCTGGCTGAAGTCGGACGCTTAACCGACTGCGCCACCCAGGCGCCCCTCCCCATTCTTGAAAAGCATGGATAACATTGTTACCTAAACCTTACGAAAATAGCACACAAACAAGAAAGTTACAGACTGACATCACTAAGCGTATATGAGCGTGAAGGTTCTAGATAGAATATTGGCAGGTGGAATTGAACACCAACTTAAGACAAGAATATACCGTGACCAAGTAGAATTGATTCCATGAATGCAAGATTGGTGTGGTATGAGAAAACCCATGAACATGATACACTGTATTAACACATCTAAAGAACACATACACATGGCCATCTCCACAAGGGCTAAAGAGTCTTTGACAAAGTCTAACAGCCATTCAACACAAAATAGAAACTGGTATTTATTTGCTTTATAAAATACGTATTCACATCGTCTTCATGGGGGAACACCGGGGGCATCTGCATTCAGACTGGGAAAAGGCAAGGATTACGCTACGTCCACTTCTTTCTCATGTGGCGCTAACAGTGCTGGGACACGGGATAAGACATCAGAAACCAATCGGAGACACAGAGTTGGAAAAGAAGGCGTAATAGTATATTTATCTGCAGATGATAGGACAGCGTACCTGAAAACCCTAATGAGCCAACATAAAACTGACTCAAAGAATAAAAAGTTTGGTAAGGTTGTTTATATAAAATTATCACACGGCAATCAGTAGCTTTCATACCCACAGTGGTAACTTGTTAGGGGATATAATCGCGACAAAGGTGAGCTTAGGGGTAAACTTTTTAAAAGAAAATCTTTATTTCTGAGAGAGAGGGAGAGAGAGAGTGAGCGAGAAGGGGAGGGGCAGAGAGAGGGAGACAGAGGGTCTGAAGCTGGCTTTGTGCTGACAGCAGAGAGCCAGATGTGGGGCTTGAACTCACAAACTGAGGTCATGACCCGAGCCGAAGTTGGATACTCAACTGAGCCACCCGGGTGCTGAGCTTAGCGGTAAACTTCCAAGAAATGTGAAAAACATACATAAGGAAAACTTTTAAGTATTCCTGAAAGGGCAAAAATGGATTTCAACAAATGGAAAGACATCCCATGTTTTTCGGGTAAATAATGACATAAAGATGTCAGTTTTCCCCAAGTTAATTTATGAATTTAAGATAATCCTAATAAAAGAATATGCTTTTCTTGAACTAGATAAGTTAATGCTCAAGTTCGGAAAAATAAGCAAGAACTGGCAGAGAAATATTGAAAGCTACAAGGGTATGTGTGCATGTGTGTGACAGAGAGAGAGAGAGAGAGACAGAGAGAGAGACAGAGAGAGAGAGAGAGACTAGTCCTACCAGACATTAAACTATATTTTATAGGGGCACGTGCATGGCTCAGCTGGTTAAGCGTCCAAATCTTGGTTTCGGCTCAGGTCATGATCTCATGGTTTGTGGGTTCGAGCCCCATATCAGGCTCCGTGCTGCCCATATGGATCCTACTTGGGATTCTCTCTCTCCTTCTCTTTGCTTCTCCCCAACTCAAAATAAATAAATAAACTTAATAAAATAAAATAAAATAAACTTTATACCCTATTTAACAAGGTTGGGACTAGGACCTGAACAGGAAGACTAGGGGAACAGAACAGAAAATACACAAACAGACCCACGTGCATAGGGAAATTTAATAGATGATAAAGGTTTTATTTCAAATCGTAGTGACAAAGGTGGAATTTCTAATAGATAATCTAGTTGCTGGCTCCGGTGGCTGGATGACTGGAAAAGATAAAATTAGACCCATGCTTCACACCTGATACCTGATACAGGAATAAACTCTAAAGGCATCAGGGATCTAAAATGTATCGTAATGTAAAAGGCAAAACCAGATAAGCAACATGCCTGACTTCCTCTTTCTGTAAGGAAAGTTTCAAATTATGTCTTAAAATCCAGATGTAATGAATGAAATTATAAATAAATTTGAGTGTATAAACATTAAAAATAGAATGTTAACAGGAAAAATGTTAATATTCAGAATATTTTATATTATACTTTAATCCCTACAAATCCACTAAAATTTTGTTTTAATGTTTATTTTGAGAGAGAGAGAGAGAGAGAGACGGAGCACGAGCAGGGGAGGGGCAGAGAGAGAGAGAGGGAGGGAGGGAGACACAGAATCCCAAGCAGGCTCCAGACTCTGAGCTGTCAGCACAAAGCCCGACGCGGGGCTCAAACCCATGAACTATGAGATCATGGCCTGAGCCGAAGTCGGACGCTTAACTGACTGAGACACCCGGGCGCCCCTCTACAAATCCATTTTAAAGAGTCATTAAAGAAGCAAAGGAGATGGAAGGCCGTTCCAGGAGAAGCAGCCTTAAATAAAAAGGGAACGATTTATAAGATCTGAAGAGAAGGCTGAGTATTTAAATAACAAAATAAAAATGTGAAAGATGCTGAACCACACTAGTCCCTAGGGAAATGAAAAGTAAAATAACACAAGATAACATGAAACAGATCATCAAGTCTGACAGTGCAAAATACAGGTAAAAAGGTGAGGAAAGACAGACCCTTACACTGCTCGCGGAGCAATAAATCAGATCAGGCACGTTGAGAGGCACACTGGCCAGGTTTGGCAAAGTTCAGTATGTTCACATCCCAAACCCACGCTTTGTAAAACTTGGTGGAATAGACAACTCAGAGCAGGGCTCTCCATCCTAAAAGATAGCTGAAAAACTACGCGCCCGTTACACAGTTTTAAGTTAACGTTGTGTTTTTCAGAAGTTTAAGTATTTACAAAAGATACCATTTCTGCATATTATACACACCGTCATTCTGAAATAACACTCATCACTTTACAGTGTATTTGATGGAAACGAAAAATCACGGAGATTCGATATCGACCTCCTTTGGTTACAATTCAATATGCTAAGATTTTTTTTTTTTGCTTAAATTGTCCAGCTGTGACTGGGAGTCCTTCGATCGGGAGCTCGTTCATTTGGCTCCTGGGTCTTCTTGATGTGCCCTCGCTGTTTTGATTTTTGAGCATAGCTCATTCGCTGGCACTGCAAAATGTTCCAAATTCATCTTCTGCATTCGTTGCCCCCGTCCTAGAATGAGCCATTTCTTCAAAGAATCCTGACTTCTTTTATTGCAGAATGAGATGAGGAACCAACTGCTGGGTGACACGGAATTTAATTACCTGATCTCTCACTTCTAGAATTTCTATTGTTATTTTTCAAATCTGCCATTTTCATACGACTGTGACATTGCCTAACCTTGTATTCAAAATTTTGGTCTCTTTGAGGGCACCTGGGTGGCTCAGTCGGTGAGGCCTCCGACTTCGGCTCAGGTCATGATCTTGTGGTTTGTGAATTCCCCTGATGGGCTCTCCGCTCTCAGCACAGAGCCCCCTTCAGATCCTGTCTCCCTCTCTCTCTGACCTCCCCCGTCTGTTCTCTCAAAAACTAAAAATAAACATTAAAAAAATTTTTTTTAAAGAATACATTTTTTTCTCTTTGAGCCCTTTATTCATATCTTTTAAAAATCTCTCACTTTGCTCCCTTACTTAGAGTTTCAGGGGGTAACTTGTAGAGGCTGCTAATTCTATGTCTTTGCATTATTATTATTGTAGTAAACGCATCTTCGGCAATGACTGTCTTCCATAGGTGTTTTTATGTCATGGGTAATGGGATACTTTCTTCAAAGTAGTTGGACTTCAGTGCAGTTTTTAACATTAATTTTCCAGCTCTGAGATCTTATGAGGCAGTGTGGATATAGTCCCCCTGTCTTGGCCAAGCAAAGGCCTGTAGTTCCTGATTTCTTTTGGGTCACCCAACCCAGGGCCCAAGTCGCAGCATCTTTAGACTACCAGGCACATTTTCTACAATAACTTCTATGGGAGACCAGGGTGTACAGGGCGTCTCAGCCTGAGCATTTCACACACACTAGGCTGTGGCTTGGCATCCTGTCCCATAATACGTTAAGGTCCCGGCCCCCCATCTCGATGGGATCCTGATTCTCTAGCAGTACAATGAATTTCCTCTTTGTTACTGAGACCTAAGGATGAGCTTGTCTCGCTTTCTAGCTGAACAATGTTTATAAGTCTACAATATAGATTTATAAGTATTTATTTCCTTCCTCCCTCCCTCTCCCCTTCCTTGCCTTCCTTGCCTTCCTTGCCTTCCTTCCTATTTATTTATTTATTTATTTAGAAGTAAACTCGTATTTACAAGTGTTTGAAACAGGAGCAAATGTTTCCGCGTCCTCTCCTTTTACTTTAGCTAATGAAGACACACCTGTATTACTGGCCAGGTGCTAGGCATTGTTTCCAGCAATTTACAAATAGTCACTTAGTCAATTGCCATCACATCCCTATTGGGTTGCAGAGTTTACCCTGTGATGTTAATGTTTCCTGATTCCTTAAGTTTCAGTTCAAATGCTTCCTTCCCTGTGACATCATCTCAGCTAACCCCGGGAAGGTTTTGAGCTTTTTCTCCTATGCCCTCACTATATTTTGGACTTTCATCAGAGCAAGGAACTATACTGTTCTAACTTGTTTGCCTATTTCACTTCCCAACAGACTTTAAAATCATGAAGAGCAGGAACCATGCCTTTTATCAGTGCAGAACTAGCATCTACCCTGGCACAAAAACACGTCTGGTACATTTTTGCTCAATTTTTTAAAAAAACAATGAATTCTGGGGCGCCTGGGTGGCTGGGTCGGTTGAGCGTCCGACTTCGGCTCAGGTCATGATCTCGCGGTCCGTGAGTTCGAGCCCCGCGTCGGGCTCTGTGCCGACCGCTCGGAGCCCGGAGCCTGCTTCCGATTCTGTGTCTCCCTCTCTCTCTGCCCCTCCCCTGCTCATGCTCTGTCTCTCTCTGTCTCAAAAATAAATAAACGTTAAAAAAAATTAAAAAAAAACAATGAATTACATAACATATGAATGAACAGCAAGTCAAAATGAAGGCAGCATGTCAGAGTTCATATTGTTCTTGTGACTGATTTTGCTATAAGAGATGCAAATCTAGTTTAAATACAAATTAATTATCTTTTTTCTTAAATAGTAATTGTCACCCTTCTATGACTATCATTTGAGCAAATATCAAAATTTAAGTTTGTGATATTTATACATGTATATTTCAGAGATATATTTGCAAATGCATTATGATCTCAGCCCTACAAAATCCACATTCTTTCCTTTCGGGATATTCTAGAATCATTTTCACTGTACTTGGGCCAAGAATAGTAATGGTACTGGACTCAGAAAGAAAAAGTGGGAGGTTTATAGTAAGGATTTACAGAAGAAAATATGACTATCATCTAATCGATTAGTGGAGTCTGGCTGTAAATCAAAGGATAAACCACTCAGGGGTCCACTTAGCTGGTGGAGACAATCTAGTCAGTGCACGTGGGCTTTGGGGTCAGAGCTGAATTTGGATGATCTTTTGGACACTCTTTAATCTTTGCTTAGAACACGCTGCTATCTTAATCTCAGTCTTTCTGTTTTATAAAATGGGGATGAAGCTGATAATTTTTTAGGGTCGAGTTGATGATGAAATGAGATAAACTTTGAGACAGCATGGAGCACAGATGCGTGACATTCAGGGCATGTTAGCTGATACCTTCTAGCTTCACCCCATTCCTCCAGGAATTCTTACAAGTTCGTTATTTCCTCAGTCAATTTGGTTATAATGCCTGGGTTATGTGACGTCCCGCAGTATGTCACGTTTCAGAAAGCAAGAGGATACTTGTCTGCCATTTCTTTTTTAGCAAGGGTCTGCTGTAGAACAGGCAGATTTATATCCTGATGGACAACATAAGATGAATGGTTTAATTTCAAGCGCTGTATCTTTTAAAACAGTGACATTTAGTTCAAAAAGGAGTTTGGTATCTCTGCAATTTGTATGATTTTATAATTTCAAAATGGTTTTAATGGGATTATGTTTTAAAGATATTGCATCACTTTTGTATCCTAGAAAAGTGAAATGTTCTTCTTTCCTAACTATAATAATTCTGTAATATTGATCTTATGACCCTTTATCAAAATTAATGAAATTGTTCTCACGTAATTAGAGTCACAATTTATTTTCATGCTGCAAATGTTCTCTAAGTGGGTAAGATAAATTAAACTCTCACTTGCTTTTGACTAATATTTAATTAGGCATTAAAGATAAGAGAAATGCTTAATTTCCTTTTATTCCATTTAGTGTGATTATTCACTTGGTATAATACTGATAATAAAAATGATTATGTGTCTTCAACTTCCAGTTTACAAAATACTCTTAACCTAACAGCTTATTAAATCTTTCCCAGAATCCTTTGAGATATGTATTACTACCAGCATTTTATAAATGAGAAAAAATAGTTTCAAAAGGTTTGGCCAAGGTCACAAGGCTTCTCGGTGTAAAGCCGGACTGTACTTTATTTCTTCTATAATACATAATATATTAGGATGTTAATTGTTCTGCCTTTATTTCAAGTTCAAATGATTTGGCTATAAGAAATGCAAATCTAGTTTAAATACAAACTAATTATCTTTTTTCTTAAATAGTAATTGTCACCCTTCTATGACTATCATTTGAGCAAATATCAAAATTTAAATTTGTGATATTTACACATGTATATTTCAGAGATATATTTGAATATAATTTTGAGCAATGCCTTAGACTTTAGACATTTGTTTTAAAAAATAGTATTTGGGGGTGCCTGGGTGGCTCAGTAGGTTAAACATCTGAATCTTGACCTCGGCTCAGGTCATGATCTCCTGTTCATGAGTTCAAGCCCCGCATTGGGCTCTACACTGGCATCATGGAGCCTGCTTGGGATTTTGTCTTTTCCCTCTCTCTGCCCCTCCCCTGCTCGTGTGCGCACGCTCTCTCTCTCTCTCTCTCTCAAAATAAATAAACTTTAAAAATAACTAAATAAAAAAGTGTTTTTGTTATAAAATACAAATATAATATTGGAATACATGTCATCTGGTAGTGCAGTGATAAAGCGAAATACACATAGGCACACGGAGACCCCGTATGAAGAATCCCTTTGCATCTGGAACTGGGTGACCGTATATCTTCTGACATTAGGTAAAGATACACATTGTTGAGGACGTTATCCTAAGTGAAAGGGCCGGTCACAAAGTACAAATGCTGTATGATTCCGCTTGCATGAGGTGCCTAGAGTCATAAAATTCATGGAGACAGAAAGCGGGATGGTGGTTTCCAGGGTTGGTGAGAATAGGGAGGAGTTTACCCGCCACAGAGTATCAGTTTTGCGAAATGAAAAGAATTCTGGAGATGGGTGGTGGTGATGGTGGCACAACAGTGCGAATGTACTTAATACTTTCGAACTGCACGCTTAAAAGTGGTTAAGGCGGTAAGTGTTCTGTTGGGGGCGGATTAAGCGTAGGGAATCTGTAGCGCTTTTTAGTGTCCTTGGCTTTTAGCAAGTTGCCACTAGCTGGTAAGTGGAACATGATGAGAATAAAGACGGTGAACGGAATAAGGCAGATGCTGGTGATAACGGCTAAAATATTATTCCAGCACATATCCAGGTACCTTCCATGAAAGAGTTTAAAGGTGAACAGAATTCTTACCTCAGGTCCTGGAACGGGTCGGCTCTGACGAGTGGGGTCTCCACTGAATGTTCAAAAAGGGCGCCTTCAGGCCCTAAACAAAACCAGAGATGCAACTTTGTACGGAAGTCAGATAAACAGCATCAAGGAAATGAAACATGGAGTTCAGATACTAAAGCACAAGTGGACTTTGAGCTTGTTGCTGAATCTGGGCAGATGGAAGCAAGAAACTGCAACTAATATACAGGAACTGATGTAACTTTTCCAGGGGGCTGAAATTATTCTCAGAGGGCACTCTTTTACAAGGAACTACAAGTCGGCAATTAGTCTTTAAGGGTGTAACAGTTACTTTCTAATATAACCACTTAGTCATGTTACAATGATGTGTGGGTATCGTAATGGACATAAGTACAAGGCAGGCATAAAGCCTATCAACTGGTATGTATCATCCTTAATTTCTCCATCATCGAAATTGTCGATGCACAAATTGTGTGACCTTACTTCTGTTATTACTATTTGGCCTCAAAGTAACATTCCTCAGGACCTATTTGCATACATTACACTAGATGTTTTGTAAATGGTTTCATAAAATAACTCTCAGTAAATCTCTGTTAATTTTCAGTGTAACTATGTTTCCCTTATGTATGCATTCATACGAAGTATTCCGAACAAGATGATATAAAAATATATCATTGGTGTAACATCTGTTTCTTGTGGAAGATAGGACATATTATTTAGGGCCATATAATCTAATTTAAACTGGGAAAAAAAGTTCCACTATAAAATATCATTATATAAATAATGCATTTAAATAACTCTGTATAGTATGATCCTGTATAACCATTTGTGTAAGGGAAGCATAGTAATTTATTTATTTATTTTTTTTTTTTAATTTTTTTTCAACGTTTTTTATTTATTTTTGGGACAGAGAGAGACAGAGCATGAACGGGGGAGGGGCAGAGAGAGAGGGAGACACAGAATCGGAAACAGGCTCCAGGCTCCGAGCCATCAGCCCAGAGCCCGACGCGGGGCTCAAACTCACGGACCGCGAGATTGTGACCTGGCTGAAGTCGGACGCTTAACCGACGGCGCCACCCAGGCGCCCCAGGGAAGCATAGTAATTTAAAAAGCCTAGTCTTGGGGCACCTGGGTGGCTCAGTCGGTTGGGCGTCCGACTTCGGCTCAGGTCATGATCTCGCGGTCCGTGAGTTCGAGCCCCGCGTCGGGCTCTGTGCTGACAGCTCAGAGCCTGGAGCCTGTTTCAGATTCTGTGTCTCCCTTGCTCTCTGACCTTCCCCCATTCATGCTCTGTCTCTCTCTGTCTCAAAAATGAATAAACATTAAAAAAAATTTTTATAAAAAAAAGCCTAGTCTTACAAAGCTTCTTATTAATATCCTTTCTTTATATATTTTTAAAGAATGTATCACTAAGATTAGATGTAGTAAATGGTCTGGTCATTTCCACTATAAAATGTCAATAGTTTGGATGACTCCATCTTTCTCTCCTGGAACACAGAATAATTTATGATGAATGGATATTCATATGAAGATCTGTAGTAAGACTGTGGTATAAGAGGAGTTGGAATGGTGGTGAAGAGTTCACAGAACCCATGAACTCTAGAGTTCATGGACATGACCCAACACTGACGGGGAAATTGCTCTAGGCTGCCCCATCCTTCCCTACCCGTGGCTACTGTAGGTTCCTTCGGTTCAGAAATACAGACGTATTTCAGTAAGAATGCTACTGCCCAAACAGTGGATGATATATGCCTAGACACCAGTTAGGTTTTTATGTCTACCCTGATAACTATTAAGATTGATTCCACATGTGCACTGAGTATTTATGGACTGAAATGAGCTTTACAAGTGGTGCAGAAACAAGAAAGATTTCCACTGGCTTCACAGCCAGACTCTCACATGGTGTCTCTACTGCCTCCGGTCCATTCTATCCTGCCACCAGTGTGAACGGCCTTTTGCCTTAATACTCCAAAGAAAATGCTTGGTAAGATAATAATGATCTCCATGATGACATATTCAATGGCAGTTTCCATCCTCATCTTTCCTCGACCCAAATTCTGGGAACACAGCCTCTCTTGGCATCGAGAAAATGGCTCCTGTGACGTTTCTCCCACCACTCTCTGCCTTCTCACACTGTCCTTGGCTGGCTATGCTTCCTTTATCTGGCAGGCCCTGATGTTGGTATCTCTCAGAACTCACTTGGCCGATGATGCCCTCATTTCTATCTCTGGTCAAGACTTGAACTCTGAGCACTAAATAGCTCACATATCCAGGAGCTGACTTGGCATATCCATTTGGCTGTTTCAGACATACCATACATTTACGCATCTAAAACATTAATTGTCTAGTCTTTGTTTTGAAAATGTATTTTCCTCCTCAGTCTTCTCCAGTATCTAGAGAATAATGCCATCATCCAGAAACAAATATAATCTTTTGGTCTTTGATTCCCTCTCTTAATATCTGCCACCCGTTTGATCCATTGGCACGTCTTTGTATGTCAGTTCTTAATTTGGAGTCATTAGTGTCCTTCAGTGGCCAATGCTGCCACCCAGCCAGGTCACCAGCATCTACCGCCTGTTCAGTTGACATCCTCCTAAATGGTCTTACTATTTCCTCTCTTTCCTCCAAATAATCTATTTTCCCTTGTAATAGGTTATATTGATCTTAAAATGTGTAGATCAAAAAGCACCGTTTGAAACAATTCAATGTCTTTCCATTGCATTAAAAACAAATCCGAAGTCCTTATAATGGCCAACAAGTACTTGCATGAACTGGTTTCTCTGTATCTCGCCTTATACCAGGCTTGTTTCAGACTGAAATTCCATATGATTACAATATAAAAATCATGAAATAATATCACACAGATACACCCAAATAGAACAGTTATCCAAACAAATGTTGACTAAAATATAAAAATCATGAAATAATATCACACAGATACACCCAAATAGAACAGTTATCCAAACAAATGTTGATTAAAATATAAAAATCATGAAATAATATCACACAGATACGCCCAAATAGAACAGTTATCCAAACAAATGTTGATCAAAATATAAAAATCATGAAATAATATCACACAGATACGCCCAAATAGAACAGTTATCCAAACAAATGTTGATCAAAATATAAAAATCATGAAATAATATCACACAGATAACCCCAAATAGAACAGTTATCAAAACAAATGTAAATGTTTTATTTTTAAAAAATTTTTAATGTTGTTTATTATTAAGAGACAGAGTATGAGTGAGGAGGGGCAGAGAGAAAGGGAGACACAGAATCTGAAGCAGGCTCCAGGCTCCGAGCTGTCAGCACAGAGTCCGACATGGGGCTCGAACTCACAAACCGCGAGATCATGACCTGAGCCGAAGTCGGACGCCCAACTGACTGAGCCACGCAGGTGCCGCAAAATGTAAATGTTTAAAACTCCTCATTAAAGACCAAAGTCTAGGGTCTTCTGGGTGGCTCAGTTGGTTGAGTGTCCAACTCTTGATTTTGGCTGAGTTTTTGATCCCAGGGTCATGACTGAGCCCTGAGTCGGGCTCCGCACTGAGCATGAAGCCTGCTTGGGATTCTCTTTCTCTATCCCTCTGCCCCCTCCCCTGCTTAGGTGCTCTCTCTCTCTCTCTCTCTCTCTCTCTCTAAAGCAAAAATAAAAACAAACAACCCCCCCCCCCCCCCCCCAAAAAAAACCCCACAAGGTCTATTCGAATGGGTTAAAAAAATAAATTTCAGCTAAATGCCACTTTCAACAGAAAGGTAAGTCATTTAATATGAGGATTTAGGTTGGAAGGGTAATTTAAAGAGGTCATCAACTTCCTACAGGAGTTTAGAGAAGTCATTGTACTGGGAAGTGATGTTTAGCACTGATGGAATCATTCTGTGATTAAAAGGGGAATATCAACACATCTAAGAAAAGCAAAGCGGGAGCAGAAATTATTGGACCACTGAATTAATCAACCTGCAGACTTCTCATGTAAGATGATACATGTCCTTATCACTTAACCCAGATTTAATTGGGTCTTTTGTTCTTTTCAGCCGAAAGATCGTCAACTGATGGGCCAGGTTATCCGATGTCCACAGAGCTTCATTACCAAGTGTTTGGAGATCTTGGTTATGTTCTTAAAGGATATGGTGATCTATTAGCATCTTGTAGATAATCTGTCTTCATGTCTTTTTAAGGGACCTGGATTTACCACCTTTGTTTACGTCCACTTTTTCAGTTGTTGAAATCTTATTCTCCAGATCCTCAGTGGCTTTGTGAGTGACCGCAGTATTTCTCTACCATCACTTCTGACTTCATGTAATCCTGCTTAGCCACAACAGGTGCAAAGAAACGGAACTGGCTTATCACTGAATCTTGCTGTCCTCAAGAGAAATTGGATACCATTATAGGACCCTGTTTTTCTTACTAAATGTTGGGGAATGGGCCCAGCCAAGCACATCGCTGCCAAGGAATCAAAGTAGATTTTTTGCCAGAAGTCAGTTCTGGCAATAGCCTAATAAAACATTTTTTTGAGATGAACTTTTGATGCTGCTCCAGTAATATGTTCTATAACTGGGTTAACAAAAGGGCATGCTAACTTTGGTCACTTGGTGACCAATTCTATTCTTAGGGGGAAAAATAAGACTGTTTAAAGGCCGTGATCAATTTCAAACCGAGTTCATGAAATTATTTAATCTCCTCCATAAATCTGATTTAAAAACAATTCTTCGGTTCCATAGCTGACTATAGCCTAAATGGAAATTGCTTAACACAGAACATTGTGTAAATGTAATGGTAAAACATCTTAATTTGATACATTTATATATTGTAAGATGACTGTCATTGTAGCGATAATTAGCATCTCTGTCATGTTACCTAGTCGTCCTTTCTTTTTAGTGACTGTGAGAACCAAGTTCTAGTCTCTTAGCAGTTTCGATGATTAAACACAATAATGTTTTCTATGCTCATTCCAGTCTGCATGAGACTCTGGGGTTTATTTACTACTTGTTGCAAGTTGGTACACTTACACAACATCTGTCCTCTCCCCCGTCCCCTGGCAACTATGGTTTTATTCTTGGGTTTTATGAGTTTTGCTTTTTTTAGACTCCACATAGGACATCAGACAGTTGTTTTCCTCTGTCTTATCTCACTTAGCATAATGTGTTCAAGGTCTGTGTTGTTGCAAACGGTAGGATGTCCTTTCTCATGACTGAATAGTAATACCCTATTGTATGTATACACAGCATCCTCTTTATCCATTCATCTGTTGACGGGCACTTAAGTTGTTTCCGTATCTTGGCTACTGTGAATACTGCTGCAGTAAATATGGGAGTGCCTTCACGTCTTCAATATCCTGCTTTCGTTTCCTTTGGGTGTATACCCAGAAGGAGGATTGCTGCATCGTATAGATACATGTTGAGTTTTTTCAGGACCCTCCATACTGTTTTCGACAGTGGTTGAGACAATTTCCATTCCCACCCACAGCGTACTCCCTTTTCTCCACATCCTCACCGATACGTGTTATCTCTTATTTTCTTGATGAAAGCCATTCTAACAGGTATGACGTGATATTGCATTATGGTTTTGATTTGCATTTCCCGGATGAGTATTTACGTTGAACATTTTTTCACGTACCTGTTGGACATTTGAATGTCTTCTTGGAAAAATGTCTATTGAGTTTCTTTGCCCATTTTAAAATCTTTTTTTGTTTGTTTTTGAGTTGTGTGAGTTTTTTGTTGTTCTTGCTCTTATTGATTTGTAGGAGTTATGCACTTGAACATTTTATCGTTGAGTTTTTATATATTTCAGATATGAACCCCTCCTCCGATAAACGGTTTGCAAAAATTTCTCCCATTCTGTATGTTGATTTTCATTTTGTTAATTTTTTATTTTGCTGTACAGAAGCTTTCAGCTTTGTACAGTCACTCCTGTTGAGTTTTTCTTTTGTCTGTTTGTGCTTTTGGTGTCACATCCAAACAATCTTTGCCAAGACCAATGTCGAGGAGCATCTTCTCTAAGTTTTCTCCAAGGAGGCTTAGGGCACCAGGTCTGATGTTCAAGTCTTGGATCCATTTTGAGTTAGATTTTGTGAGCGGTGTAAGACAGAGATCAAATTCATTGTTTTGTACATGTTTATCCAGTTTTCCCAACACCATTTGTTGAGGGGACTATCCTTTCCCCATTGGGTGTTCTTGGCTCCCTTGCTGAATATTAATTGAGGGCATATGTGGGGGGTTAATTCTGGGCTCTCAATCTATTCCGTTGGTCTACAGGTCTATTTTTATGCCAGTACCATACTGTTTTTATTACTATAGCTTTGTAGTACAGTTTTTAATCAGGAAATGTGATACCTCTAGTCACTCTGCCCCCCCTCAGGATTGCTTTGGCTATTAGGGGTCTTTTGTGGTTCCAAGTTTTAGGACTGTTTTTTTGTATTTCTGTGAAGACTGCCATTGGCATATTGGTGGGCATGCTGTTGAATCTACAGATGGATTTGGATAGTATAGACTTCTCCACATTATTGACTCTTTTGATTCATGAATATGGGATGTCTTTCCATTGGTTTGTGTCTTCTTCAGTCTTCAAAAAAGTCTTGTAACTTGCATTGTACAGATCGTTTACTTCCTTGGCTAAATTTATTCATAACAAAATATTTTATTGTTTTTGATGCTATTGTGAATGGGATGGTTTTCTCTACGTCTTTTTCAGATGTTTCATCGTCAGTGTATAGAGATGCAACTGATTTCTGTATGTTGATTTTACATCTTGAAACTTTACTGAAATTGCTGCTTAGTTCCAGCAGCTTTTTTGGTTGAATCCTTAGAAGATTTTCTACACAAAAAGTCATATCTTCTGCAAATGGAATCTGCTTAAGAATTAAAGAGGTTTCATTTTATTCTTGGAGTACTGAAGACAAAGGTAATGGAAAGAAACCATTTCTTTACGCAAGAGTCAAGATCAGGATTTAGCACCAGTCAGATATTTGGAGCGTACTACGTTAAATAAAGAACCACTTGATCTCTCCTCTTTAATCCTATGCTTTGGGCAGTCATGCAAGTGACCAGGAGAGAGAAAAGTGAAGCAAAGCATTTAATTTTCTTTCCCAGTCCCCAGAGTGAAATTGGCTCTGTCTCTCCTATCAGTCCTCTTTCCTTGGCTCTCAGCCGCTGCTGCTTCTGCTCCAGGAAACTCCAAAGGCTACCTGGAGTGGATCCATTTAAAACAAGACCAAACTTTTATAGTAAGTAGTGGAAGGAAGCTTTAATGGAAACTGATCTTTAAAAATTAACGTTTATAAAAATATGCTTATTGTATTTTATATTTAACAAAACTTAGTTCTAACTATAACTACGAATTCACAGAAAATAAACAAAGAATAACTCAAGTTTTGTCCTGCGGTGCACTTTTTCCAACACAGTTGGAATTATATGATGGCTGTATTAACTTTCTATTTCTGTATCACAAATCGTGACAAACTTCACTGCTTAGAACAGTAACCACTTGTTAGCTCACAGTCCTTTGGTCAGAAGTCCTACCCAGTGGGCTTGGTTGGATTTTATGCTCAAGGCATCACGAGGGCAAAGTCAAGGAGTCAGCCATGCAGGGCTCTTTTCTGGAGCCTCCGGGTGAGAATCTTGTTCCGAGCCCAGTCAGGCTGTTGGCAGAAGAGAGTTCCACGTGGTTTTAGGGGTGAGGCCCTATTTTCCCACTGCCAGCCTAGCACCTAAGATTCTAAAAGGCGCCACATTTCCTGTCACATGGCCCTCTCCGTCTTCATATAGCAACAGAGAACCCTTTTAGCACTTCAAATTCTCTGGTTTCCCCGTTTACCACCAGTCAGAGAAAACTCTCTGCTTATAAAGAACCCATGTGATTAGAGTAGGCCGTCGAGAATGGATCCTCAGATAGATGGACTCCCTTTTGCCACAGAAATAACATAATCACGGGAGTGATATCTTATCATATTCACAGCTTCCTCCCACGCTCAGAGGTGAGGGAATTTTACAAAGGCAAGGTCGCTGGGGGTCTCATTCTTAGAATTTTGCCTACCACAGCGACACAACATGACATTGTTCACAAGGTTTACAGAGGCAGTAAAACCATCGTGACAGTCAAACTGATGGCACTGCCATGCTTCCCAAAGGTGAATAATGTCATCTTTTGACCATTAGTAACATTATTGATCTTTGGAGTACCCGCCAGGTCACCTTCTTGGTTCACTTTCACTTCTTCAGCGGCTGGCAAGTCTGACTTCCCAGGTCTTCTTTTGTTACTGGTTTTGTCAGTGGCTCCAGTATTTCTGTACCACTTTTGACTTCTGGGAGCCCTGCATCTTTTGCAAGAGTCACAATCGAATTTCACGACCAATCTGTCTCTGCCTGGTTGCACTCTGTCCACTGTCCTCCAGTCAGCGGAAGACCCGGGGTAGAGATGTGTGCGGCTGTATGTATCGTGAAGTGCGGACAGGTGAGACATGAGCCAGGTCACATGGCTGTTCCGTGAGCAGCCGGGACTGGAACTCGGTCTGGCTCTCAGAGCGTCATCCACTCTTATTTTTAACAATCGTCTATTAATAGCCCTTCACGCTCTACACTCTGTTCAGAACGATGAATCTTACTTTTTCTTCCTGACAAACCTCTAGACATTTCTCTAGGATCACCTCAAATCCCTCTTTCCTTGAGAAACCCTGTCTGACCTACTCTGTGTCTCTTCCCATCACACTCTGGCACAACTGACGTCCTTGTCCAGGCTGCTTCTGTAGCCCTTGGCCCAAACATCTATTACAATCCTTAGCAGACTGTGTCCAACCAATTAATTTGTGGTAACAGCTCTCCAGTTAAAATATAAACGTCATGTGAAAGGAAGTGTGTCTTAATTATTTTGTACTATAGGCATTTAGCTTCATTTCTAGCTGGCAACACACAGGAAGGCAATGTGAATATAAGTCCAGAGAAACGGCGTAGGGTTAAGTTAGACAGGTGGTCCTCAACCAGAGGTGATTTTGCAACGCCGTCATCCTTCCGAAAAGTTTTGGCGATGTTTGGAGACGTTTTGGTTATCATAACTCCCAGGGAAAGAACGCTACTGGATTGATGGCTGAAGGTCAGGGACGCTGCTGAATACGCTGCATTGCACAGATACCCCCACACATATACCAAAGATATTATCCAGCCCAAAACGTCAGTAGTGTGGAGGCTGAGAAAGTTTAAGTTATATGACACAGAGAGGGAATCAGACCTTAGAAAAAAACAAGGAGAGAAGTCAGAATTGTACGACTCCTTGCATTGCTTTAACTGCAAATTTAGGGAAGCTAAGAACATACTGAAAAGCTGAGAAGAGTCAAGGTCTGGGTTGAAGTGTCACTGTTCATGCAGTCACCGCTCCTGGCTGCCCTGGTGAGGAGAACTCCATATTGTTTTAAAGGCATAATGACAAGGAAAGTATTCAGAAATTACAGGTACAATATATTTGCTTCAGTTAGTTTCACTGGGGAGCAGAGGGGCTTAGAAGAAAATTATACAAGACAAAAATAATTATGAAAAAGAAGAAGAACATAACTTATCTTTAAAAAGGCTAACTTAAAGGCACCTGAGTGGGTCTGTGGGTTAAGTGTCTGACTCCTGGTTTCAGCTCAGGTCATGATCTCACAGTCTGTGAGATCGAATCCCACATCAGGGTCTGTGCGGGCAGCGTGGAGCCTGCTTGGGATTCTCTCTCTCTGCCCCTCCTGTGTGTGCGAACTACCCCCCCCCTCAAATAATAAAAAGAAATTAAAGAAATTAAAAAATAAATACAAAGGCTAACTTAAATGTGTGTGCCAGAGAGAGCATCTATCTGGTACCAACAGGTTTTTCCCACTGACTCCGGTCAGATTAGTGTAGGGAGTGGTTCTCAGCCTGTGGTCCCTGGAACAGCAGCATTACCTGACAACTCGTAGGAAATGCAGATTTTCATGTCCCATTCCACACCTGCTGAACCAGAAACTTGGGGAATGAAGCCCAACAATATGTATTTTAATAAGCCCTCCAGGTGATTGATACATATATACAGGTAATAAATAATATAGGTGCTTATCAATTTTTTTCACCTCTTCCACTAAAATTAACATCAAGGCCTGGAAGGAGTCCTACGCTAAGAAAAATTTCACTTAAGGGATGCCCTGTGTAGGATGGCTTGGGGTTGTAGCAATCTCTCCTGTTTTTTAGGCTGTTTTCCCTACAGATTTCATTGCCCTGCAATGCCATAATACTTTATCAAGATCTCTGCTGTCCTCTGTATATACTGATCCACTTAATTTAGCAATGTTAGTATGGTAGGGATCATCAATCCACTTTGAAAAATGAGGAAACAGCCAAAAGAGATCAACTTGCCTGAGGTTATGTGGCTAGTAATTGTTGAGACAGGAACAGAATCTAGATCTAAAAAGCCAATATGCTTTGTACTAGCAATAGTAGAGTTCTTTTTCTTTTTTTTTTTTTTGAAGTTTATTTATTTATTTTTGAGGGTAGGGGAGGGTATTTTGAGGGTAGGGCAGAGGAGGGGCGGGAATCTCAAGCAGGCTTCCCACTGTCAGCCTGGAGCCTGACACAGGGCTTGAACTCATGAACTAAGAGATCATCACCTGAGTCAAAATCAAGAGTCAGACACTTAACTGATTGAGCCACCCAGCACCCCTGAGATAGATTTCTGATGACTGAGGCACTTGGACTTTCTAGCCATTTCTTTATTAGGAAACAATCAATGTCCTTTAAATAGATTTCCTAATGTCCTTTATTTTAGTAAGAAAACCACAGACCCTATTGCCTTAGTATATGCTGCAACATAGGTATGATTCTTGTAGTTTGTTTTGTTAGGAGTTACACACTACACAAGACTTTATACTAGGGTTGAGTCTGCTTCTATGTTTTCTTTGTTAGTTTTTAAAATTAATTTTTTTAAATTTATATCCAAATTAGTTAGCATAGAGTGCAACAATGATTTCAGGAGTAGATTCCTTAGTGCCCCTTACCCATTTAGCCCACCCCTCCTCCCACAACCCCTCCAGTAACCCTCTGTTTGTTCTCCATATTTATGAGTCTCTTATGCTTTGTCCCCCTCCCTGTTTTTATATTATTTTTGTTTCCCTTCCCTTATGTTCCTCCGTTTTGTCTCTTAAAGTCCTCATATGAGTTAAGTTATAGATATTTGTCTTTCTCTGACTAATTTCGCTTAGCATAATACCCTCCAGTTCTATCCACGTGGTTGCAAATGGCAAGATTTCATTCTTTTTGATTGCCGAGTAATACTCCATTGAATGTATGTATATACCACACTTTCTTTATCCGTTCATTTATTGATGGACATTTGGGCTCTTTCCATACTTTGGCTATTGTTGATAGTGTTGCTATAAACACGGGGGTTCATGTGTCCCTTCGAAACAGTACACTTGTACCCCTTGGATGAATACCTAGTAGTGCAGTTGCTGGGTCACAGAGTAGTTCTATTTTTAATTTTTTGAGGAACTTCCATACTGTTTCCCAGAGTGGCTGCACCAGCTTGCGTTCCCACCAACAATGCAAAAGAGATCCTCTTTCTCCGCATCCTCGCCAACATCTGTTGTTGCCCGAGTTGTTAATGTTAGCCATTCTGACAGGTGTGAGGTGATATCTTATTGTGGTTTTGATTTGTATTTCCCTGATGCTGAGTGATGTTGAGCATTTTTCATGTGTCGGTTGGCCATCTGGATTTCTTCTTTGGAGAAGTGTCTATTCATGTGTTTTGCCCATTTCTTCACTGGATTGTTTTTTGGGTGTTGAGTTTGATAAGTTCTTTATAGATTTTGGATACTAACCCTTTATCTGATATGTTGTTTGCAAATATCTTCTCCCATTCTGTTGGTTGCCTTTTAGTTTCCTGATTGTTTCCTTCCCTGTGCAGAAGCTTTTTATTTTGATGAGGTCCCTATAGTTCATTTTCTGCTTTTGTTTCCCTTGCCTCCAGAGACGTGTTGAGTAAGAAGTTGCTACGGCCAAGATCAAAGAGGTTTTTGCCTGCTTTCGACTCGAGGATTTTGATGGCTTCCCGTCTTACATTTAAGTATTTCATCCATTTTGAGTTTATTTTTGTGTATGGTGTGAGAAAGTGGTCTAGGTTCATACTTCTGCATGTCGCTGTGCAGTATTCTCGGCACCACTTGCTGAAGAGACTATCTTTTTTCCATTGGATACCCTTTCCTGCTTTGTCAAAGATTAGTTGGCCATACGTTTGTGGGTCCATTTCTGGGTTCTCTATTCTGTTCCACTGATCTGAGTGTCTGTTCTTGTGCCAGTACCATACTATCTTGATGATTACAGCTTTATTGTATAGCTTGAAGTCTGGGATTGTGATGCCTCCTGCTTTGGTTTTCTTTGTCAAGATCGCTTTGGCTATTCGGGGTCTTTTCTGGTTCCATACAAATTTTAGGATTATGTGTTCTAGCTCTGTGAAGAATGATGGTGTTATTTCGATAGGGATTGCGTTGAATATGTAGATTAATTTGGGTAGTATCAACATTTTAACAATATTTGTTCTTCCTATCTAGGAGCATGGAATCTTTTTCCATTTTTTTGTGGGTCTTCTTCAATTTCTTTCATAAGCTTTCTACAGTTTTCAGTGTATAGATTTTTCACCTCTTTGGTTAGATTTATTCCCAGGTATTTTATAGTTTTTTGTGCAACTGTAAATGGGATCGATTCCTTGATTTCTCTTTCTGTTGCTTCACTGTTGGTGTATAGGAATGCAATGGGTTTCTGTGCATTGATTTTATATCCTGCAACTTTGCTGAATCCATGAATCAATTCTAGCAGTTTTTTTGGTGGAATCTTTAGGGTTTTCCATATAGAATATCATGTCATCTGCAAAGAGTGAAAGTTTGACCTCCTCCTGGCCGATCTGGATGCCTTTTGTTTCTTTGTGTTGTCTGATTGCAGAGGCTAAGACTTCCAATACTATGTTGAATAACAGTGGGGAGAGTGGACATCCCTGTCTTGTTCCTGACCTTAGAGGGAAAGCTCTCAGTTTTTCCCCATTGAGGATGATATTAGAGTTGGGTTGTTCATATATGGCTTTTATGATCTTTAAGTATGATTGTTCTATCCCTACTTTCTTGAGGGTTTTTTTTTTTTTCCAGAAAGGATACTGTATTTGGTCAAATGTTTTCTCTGCATCTATTGAGAGGATCATATGGTTCTTGTCCTTTCTTTTATTGATGTGATGAATCATGTTAATTGTTTTGTGGATACTGAACCAGCCCTGCATCCCAGGTATAAACCCCACTTGGTCGTGGTGAATAATTTTTTTAATGTATTGTCGGAGCCAGTTGGCTACTATCTTGTTGAGGATTTTTGCATCCATGTTCATCAGGAAATTGGTCTATAGTTCTCCTTTTTAGTTGGGTCTCTGTCTGGTTTTGGAATCAAGGTAATGTTGGCTTCATAGAATGAGTTTGGTAGTTTTCCTTCCATTTCTATTTTTTGGAACAGCTTCAAGAGAATAGGTGTTAACTCTTACTTAAATGTTTGGTAGAATTCCCCTGGAAAGCCATCTGGCCCTGGACTCTTGTTTTTTGGGAGATTTTTGATTACTAATTCGATTTTCTTACTGGTTATGGGTCTGTTCAAATTTTCTATTTCTTCCTTTTTCAGTTTTGGTAGTGTATATGTTTCTAGGAATTTGTCCATTTCTTCCAGATTGCCCATTTTATTGGCATATAATTGCTCATAATATTCTCTTATTAATGTTTTTATTTCTGCTGTGTTGGTTGTGATCTCTCCTCTTTCATTCTTGATTTTATTTATTTGGGTCTTTTTCTTCTTGATCAAACTGGCTAGTGGTTTATCAATTTTGTTAATTCTTTCAAAGAACCAGCTTCTGGTTTCATTGATGTGTTCTACTGGTTTTTGGTTTCAATAGCATTAATTTCTGTTCCAATCTTTATTATTTCCTCTCTTCTGCTGGTTTTGGGTTTTATTTGCTGTTCTTTTTCCAGCTCCTTAAGGCATAAGGTTAGGTTGTGTATCTGAGATCTTTCTTCCTTCTTTAGGAAGGCCTGGATTGCTATATACTTTCCTCTTAGGACCGTCTTTGCTGTGTCCCAGAGGTTTTGTGTTGTGGTGTTATTTTCATTGGCTTCCATAACTTTTTAATTTCCTCTTTAACATCTTGGTTAGCCCATTCATTCTTTAGTAGGATGTTCTTCAGATTCCAAGTATTTGTTACCTTTCCAAATTTTTTCTTGTGGTTGATTTAGAATTTCATAGCATTGTGGTCTGAAAATATGCGCAATATGATCTCAATCATTTTTTACTTACTTAGGGTGATTTGTGTCCCAGTATATGGTCTATTCTGGAGAACGTTCCACGTGCACTGGAGAAGAATGTATATTCTGCTGCTTTAGGATTAAATGTTCTGAATATATCTGTTAAGTCCATCTGGTCCAGTGTGTCATTCAAAGCCATTGTTTCCTTCTTGATATTTTGATTAGATGATCTGTCTATTGCTACGAATGGGGTGTTGAAGTCTCCTACTATTATGGTATTACTATCAACGAGTTTCTTTATGTTTGTGATAAAGTGATTTATATATTTGGGTGCTGCCACATTTGGCGCATAAATGTTTACAATTATTAGGTCTTCTTGGTGGATAGACCCCTTGATTTTGATATAATGCTCTTCTGCATTTCTTGATACAGTCTTTATTTTAAAGTCTAGATTGTCTGATATAAGTATGGCTACTCCAGTTTTCTTTTGTGACCATTAGTATGATAGATGGTTCTCCATCCCCTTACTTTCAATCTGAAGGTGTCTTTAGGTCTAAAGTGGGTCTCTTGTAAACAGCAGATAGATGGATCTTGTTTTCTTATCCTTTCTGTTACCCTATGTCTTTTGATTGGAGCACTGAGTCCATTGACGTTTAGAGTGAGTACTGAAAGGTATGAATTTATTGCCATTATGTTGCTTGTAGAGTTGGAGTTTCTGGTGGTGTTCTTTGGTCCTTTCTAATCTTCATTTCTTTTGGTCTTTATTTATTTATGCATTTATTTTTTCATTTTTTCTCCCCTCAGAGAATTCCCCTTAAAATTTCTTGCAGGGCTGGTTTAGTGGTCACAAACTCCTTTAATTTTTGTTTGTCTGGGAAAGTTTTTATCTCTCCTTCTGTTTTGAATGACAGCCTTGCTGGATAAAGAACTCTTGGCTGCATATTTTTCTGATTCAGCACATTGAATATATCCTGCCACTCCTTTCTCACCTGCCAAGTTTCAGTGGATAGGTCTGCTGCAAATCTGATCTGTCTTCCCTTGTAGATTAAGGACTTTTTTTCCCTTGCTGCTTTCATGATTCTCTCTTTGCCTGAGTATTTTGTGAATTTGACTATGATATGCCTTGTTGATGGTCGGTTTTGTTGAGTCTAATGGGGGTCCTCTGTGCTTCCTGGATTTTGATGACTGTCTTTCCCCAGGTTAGGAAAGTTTTCCGCTATGATTTGCTCACATAACCCTTCTATACCTATTTCTCTCTCTTCCTCTTCTGGGACGCCTATGATTCTGATGTTCTTTTTTAATGAGCCACTGATTTCTCTAATTCTTAAATCATGCTCTTTTGTCTTAATCTCCCTCTTTTTTTCTGCTCCGTTATTCTCTGTAACTTTGTCTTCTATATCACTGATTCTCTGTTCTGCCTCATCCATCCTTGCCACCGCAGCATCCATTCGTGATTGCAGCTCAGTTATAGCATTTTTTATTTCATCCTGACTAGTTTTTTCTTCTTTTATCTCCACAGAAAGGGATTCTAATCTATTTTTGACTCCACCTAGTATTCTTATTATCGTGATTCTAAATTCTGGTTCAGGCATCTTGCTTGTATCTGCGTTGGTTAAGTCCCTGGCTGTTGTTTCTTCCTGCTCTTTCTTTTGGGGTGAATTCTTTCATTTTGTCATTTTGAAGGCAGAAAAGGAATTAATGAGGTAGAAAAAATTAAAATTAAAAAATTACACACACACACACACACACAAATTGAATAAATGATGGTAGAGACTAGGTGTGTTTTGGTCTGGGTGTTGAAAGGGGCTTGAAAGATTAGAGAAAAAGGGGTAAAGAAGAAAAAAAAAGGAAATCGTGAAAATTTGAAAAAATGAATACACTGAAGTAGACTAAAATGAAATGATGGAAGTAAAATAGAATTTGAAAAAATTTACACAAAAGTAAAAAATATAGTAAAAACAAAGAAAAGTATTTTAAATGAAAATTGAAAATAAAAATGAATTTTTTCTCTTTCTGTATTCAAGAAAAAGAAAACAAATGAAAAAGAGAAAAAAAAGAAAAATAAAGAAAAGTGAAGAGATGGATCTGCTAACAGACTGAAATACGACTGGAATTACTTCGTTTTCCCCTAGAAGTCAGACTATGAAGCACTTTATAATCCATAAACCAAGGAGGCAGTGAGACTTCTATTCTTGAAGAGCGAGGTTGGCCCAGTTGGGCGGGCTCAGTGTAATGTCTCCGTTCTCCACTAGATGGCGCTGCTAGCCTACTGGGGTGGATTGTTGTGGCGCTTGTAGGTGCATATGCGCATGCACAGAAGCAGTGAAAATGGCGTCACCCAGCTACCCAGTCTCTAGTATCGGAAGTCTGTTCTTCCCAATCAGCAATCACACACCCGTCCTCTGTCTTCAGCTCTCGTCCACTCCCCGGTTTTCCACTGTCTGTGACCAGGCCCCAGGCAGTACCTCTTTTCCGAGTTTTATCTCAGATGCGGTTGTTTTCCCTGGCCTCTTACTTCTGAAGGACTGCGGCTTTGACCCATTCCGCCCCTCTGTGGGAGGGTCTCACCGAGCAATGGCAGGAACGTTTGTGGGACCCTGCTGCTGCCGATGCCCAGAGACTGCGGCTGTGTGCCAGCCCGCCCCAGAAAATGTTCGAGAGGCTTTTCAGGGATTACCGACAATCACAACACACACCTGGCACCAGGCTTCACCCTTAACGATCTTGTTCCAGCACCAGCGAATGCGGCCATTCTCTGGGGTCTGCTGGGCCCAGGTTGCCTCACAGCCTCTACCAAATCTCCTTCCAGCAGTGGAACCGCTTTTCCCCATGTGGCCCGAGAACCGCTCAGATCCCACTCTGCTCCTGGGGATTCGTCCTTCCCACCAAAGCACCGCCAGGTATGGAGCTGCGGAGTTGCAGCTTGTTTACAAGCTTGTTTACAGTCCCCTTGTTTACAGTCTTAATGGAATTTAAACCCTCTCCTTTCTCCCTTTTTAGTTTAGTCCCTGTGGCTGTTTCCAATTTTCCACTTTCTCTCCAGCTATTTTTGGCAGGGAGTGCTTTTCCCGTATTCTCCCCACTGTCTCCGTCCTCTCTCCACATGCAAAAGCAGCTCTCTGCCCTCCGTGGCTTCTCTCTCCCCAAGTTCTCCTCTCCGCGCCGCATACCTGCTGAATTCTGTGGTTTAGGTTGTACATATTGTTGTGTTAATCTTCAGATCAGTTTTCTAGGTGTGCAGGATGGTTTAGTGTTGGTCTGGCTGTGTTTCATGGACGCAAGACACACAAAAAACTTCCATGCTGTTCTGCCATCTTGGGTGCCTCCTGAGTCTGCTTCTTAAGGCAGTTTTCATTTATGAGTATTGGTAATAATGTGTGAGAGAATAAGGTTGCCATTGTTTTTCAGAATAGTACAGAAAAGTGCTGGGATGAATTTAACTACTGTCTTTCTCATTACATTTTTATAGAAGCTCAGCAGGTAAATTTCACACATGTTCTGGACATTTTTTTTCACAAAATTGCTTTTTTTCAGTCCTAAAAGTGATTCTTATAAGAATCCCACCCAATCTTTATTTCCAAGAGAGACAATTTTTTTGTAGCAATAGAAGGACTCCAAGTGCTTGATACAATGAGAATAAAAGAAACTCTGGACAAGGTTCTTTTGCAAAACCATATGGAAAAGAGATACTTGAATATCATACAGACGACAGAGGAATTTATAAGTCTTTGGGTTACCCTAATTGGAAAGAGATAAAGGGTAACAATATGGTGGAAGAAAAGAGTAAGCAAAGATTTATGAGGAGGATTTCATTCTTCCAGGAGAGTATCAAGAATTAAAAAAACAAACATTACGAAGAAGAGTCAACAAATTCAACTACTTTTTCTTACCTGCCTGACAATTTCCAGAGTAAACTTGCCAAAAGTAAAATATGCTTTTGTGGAAGTGTATTCTACGGGATTTTGTTTTTCTCAAGAGTTCCTACGTATAAATGGATAAAGAAAATGTGATATTTATATATGCAATGGAATATAACTCAGCCATAAAAAGAAGGAAATCTTGCCATTTGCAACAATATGGATGGACCATGAGGGAATTATGCTAAGTGAAGTCAGTCAGAGAAAGACAAATACTGTGTGATCTTACGTACATGTAGAATCTAAAAAAGAAACCAAACTCAGAGATACAGAGAACATACTGATGGTTGTCAGAGGCAGGAGATGGGGTTGGGCAAAATGGGTGAAGGGCATCAAAAGGGACAAACTTCTAGTTATAAAATATCCCTAAGTCCTAGGGATATGATGTACAGCATGGTGACTAGAGTTAACAATGCTGTATTGGGTATTTGAAAGTTGCTAAGAGAATAGATCTTGAATCTAACATAACACGAATCACTGAATTCTACTACCAACATTTATTGCACTACATGGTGACTGACTAAAAGTTTTTAAAAAATAAACAGATAAAGAGCACTACATTAAAGAACCTATATTCACACACACACACACACACACACACACACACACACACATTGTATGTTAACTACACTGCAATTAAAATAAAAAAGTAAAAGTTCTTGTCACTAGAAAAAAACTTCCGTGTGGTGATCGACATTAACTAGACTTACCGGGGGACCATTTCACAATATATACAGATATCAAATCATTATGTTGTTCACCTGAAACTAATGTTATCTATGAATTATATCTCAATTAAGGAAAAAGTTATCACACACCTGTTACTCGAAGTTTATCTGTACCAACCACAACTTCCTTTTCATCGACAGTAAAGAGTGGCTTGCCATCCTTGGAGTTGATCTGGAAGTGTTGACTCTGGACCTCTACCATTTTGGGACCTGCACGAGTCATTAAAACAGTTTATTAAGAAGTGTTTACTATACGTACTGTCAAAATCTCTTTTTACACAGGCCACATCACCCAGCAATACCTGTTTACTAAATATATAAAATCCGTTACCAACAGTATTTTTTAAAAATTTTGTGATTAAACTTTTTACGTTCTGAGCCTAAATCTATGATATTATTAAAATTAATTTATGTCGAATACATGCTAATCTACAAAGCACAAATGTATGGAGGTGGTGAATCACTCACTAGGTTGTACACCTGACCCAAAGGTAGCCCTGTTTGTCAATTATACTCAAATTAAAAAAAAAAAATTAAAAAGAACAAGAAAGCGTTAATCTATGTCACATAAAAGAATAAATCATTTAAAAGTGAAGTTTTTCAAGTTAAAACTAGCCAAAAATAACATAATTTGTCTACTCAGCTTATGTAAATTTGTAATCTTTTGAGTATTAGCCAACTAAGGATTTTGTATTCTGAAACGTAAGGTTTGCGAAAGACCATTTTTATCTAATGTTTACTCACGCTCTAGAGAGCGTGAGTGGGGGAAGGGCAGAGAGAGGGGGACAGAGGATCCAAAGCGGGCTCTGCATGGACAGCAGCCAGCCCGACGTGGGGCTCAAACTCAGGAACCGCAAGATCATGACCTGAGCCAAAGTTGGACGCTCAACCGACTGAGCCACCCAGGCGCCCCATGAATGACCATTTTAAGAGTGGCTCACTTTCAAAGCATAAGAGACTCTTAAAAACAGAGAACAAACGGGGGGCTGATGGGGGGTGGGGGGGGGGGGGGGGTGGGTGAAGGGTATTGAGGAGGGCACCTTTTGGGATGAGCACTGGGTGTTGTATGGAAACCAATTTGACAATAAATTTCATATATAAAATAAAATAAAACAAAATAAAATAAAATAAAATAAAATAAAATAAAATAAAATAAAATAAAATAAAAATAAAATAAAATAAAATAAATTTGAAATCTAAAAAAGAAAAAAAAAAAAAAGAATGGCTGACTTTAATGGCCAAAGCCAGCCCAGAAGATGAATCCTACTCAGATTCCCTTATGGCGTTTTTGTCATTCTCTTCACTCCCTCCTTCTTTGTATTTCAGTGACAACAGCAACACTTTCCTGTCCCAGTTTCATCTCCTTAGGTGAGCTGTGGACTCACTGCTTTAGACTCCCTTTAGACTCACAAGGTTTGGGGAGTGTTCCCACGTGCCCGGGGACCGGGGATGCTGTGCCCTCAAGAGCATATGTGACCTTGTTCCATTTCCCTTGCCCACACTCAGGCATTCACCATTTTATGTCTCTTAATTCTTTGTGTTTCCAATCTTTCTAACCCTGGAGCATAACGGATTAATCTCTCCAGGACACAGCTCCGAGCATTCGCTCAAGGAACTACACGCGTTCCCTAATCCTTCTGTAGGTTTGCTTTATATTCTTGTCCGGGAGAGTAAATGTACTGAGAAAATGGATATCTTACAGTCTTTGAGTGTGTGTTCCTGTATCACTCCCACTACTCATTAAAGTTGAGGGATACCTAACTAGAAATTAAATAGAAGCTCTTCAGTGAATACATTAAACAGTGTTGGATATGGTCACCAATGTATTCTTACGTTATTTCATGAATCAATACTGCAAAAGCCTTCATTTACCTATGTCTGTGTGTATGTGTAGGACAGTTATAAAGTGGACCACATTTCTCTATCTTTCCTCTATGTCTTAATCTTCTTTCTCTTAAGGAAACCTGACTTTATTTTTTGGATGGTGGCCTGTATTTTTGCTCATCTACACTTTCACCCAGACTCAGTCACTCAGGGGTTCAGTGGCACCATTTATCTCTTCTGGATCACGGATATACCTTAGACATTTATCATATAAGTACTGATTCGCATTAAATGATGAATATTGAGTTATCTGAATTTAAAATTGAGAGGGGGAAAAAAAAACCTGGAATAATTTCTCCAGTAAGACTTCACTGTTTAGCTTACTGGAGACTCATATCACAGTTCTAGGGGGCTTGATTAAGTAAAAAGGGTTAAACAACATGATTTTTTTTTCTGTAACCATTGTTTCACATACGGTGACGAAATGTTCAACGAGTTTAGTTGCATAATTTTCATGAGTAGGGAAACCATATAAACCCTTACTCAAGTCCAAGTAAATGCAGGGGCGCCTGGGTGGCTCAGTCAGTTAAGCGTCTGACTTTGGCTCAGGTCATGATCCCATGGTTTCTGAGTTTAAGCCCCGCATCGGACTCTGAACTGACAGTGTGGAGCCTATTTGGAATTCTCTCCTCTCTCTCTCTCTCTCTCTCTCTCTCTCTCTCTCAAAAATAAAGATACAAACTTAAGAAAAAGAAAATGCAAAAATATGACTCTTGATCATAGGGTCATGAGTTTGAGCCCCACGTTGGGTGTAGAGATTACTAAAAATAATAATAATAATAATAATAATAATAATAAACTTTAAAAAATGTAAAAAACTGAGTGTACCACTCAGCACATATTTATGGCATTTTTTTTATGTTCGAGGTTTTGTGCTAAGAACCTTGGATATATAAACAAGTGGGATATAGCTCACAACTTAGTGCACTGAAAAGCGAAGCATATAAACCTAGTTTCAGGACAAATTGGTAAGCGCTATGATACAAGCATGGGCAGTGTTTAATGAGAACCCGGGATCCATGGTCTGTCCTTGTGGGTCAGGAATGGCACCCTGGGGAAATGATGTCTGAGCTGACCTTGAAGAAAGACTTTCCATTTCCCTGATGAAGGGAGAATGAGGCATGCCAGGTAGAGGGAAATACTAGAGGAAAGGCTCAGAAGTGAATAGAATTCCGTCTTCATTTTATTAAAAACAAGGAGGCATCGAATGTTAACTTTAAACACGTTTCCACTTCAGAAAACATCATTCCCTAGCCCATAACCACAGGGATAATCATCTCTTAAAATAACTGAGTTTCTAATTAATCTTTTAAATTTTATTAATATTCTACTTGTTTTTATGAACCTCGCTGGACACTGATTAGAGCCAAGCAAATAATCTTCTTCTGCAGTGGAGCTAAGAGATGAAATTCAAACTCTACCTTGGTGGTAAAAAAAACAAGAGCTATCTGGTAAAGGAAAATTTTTAACGAGCGGCTTTGGTACAAAGAAGGAAATGAAAAATGAAAGAAATAAATAAAGGACGGTTTTAGGACCTGACTAATTAAGTTTGTGAAACTGGCCGAAGGGTTTTCTCCGGTGAAAATACAACCAAGTTTTTCCTGACATACAGAATCCCTGACAGCTTTGATTGCATGTGTGATTCCCTCCTCACCCCTCTGCCTCAGTCCCGGCCCCCCAGCCTCTTCCCAGGCAGCCGGGCAGGGAGCCAGTCTATTTCGGCCTTATGCTTCCTCTATTTCTTTTGGCCACAAATGAGCAAACACATGTATCTTTCCTTCTAGCCCTTTCCTACTTCCATGAAGGGTAGCCTACAATAGGTAAGCTTCTGCACTTTACTTTTATCGCTTACAAATATGCCCCGGGAGTTACTCCGAATCAATTCATAGGCGTCTTCCTTATTCTTTTTAACAGATGCATGGTATTCACGCGAATGCACTGTGGTTATTCAACAGTTCACCCGTACATCTGGATATTTAAGTAGTTTTTGAAGTTTCTTTCAAAATGTTTATTTTTGGGAGAGAGGGCGAGTGAGTGCATGCTATTGGGGGAGGGGCAGAGAGAGAGGAAGACAGAGGATCCAAAGCGGGCTCTGGGCTGTCAGCGCAGAGCCCGGTGCGGGGCTCAAACCCATGAGCCAGGAGATCGTGACCTGAGCCGAAGTCAGGTTGAGCCACCCAGGTGCCCCTGCCCCTTTGTCTTTTTTTGTGGAACCGGAAAGTGGATTCATTTAGGTTTTCTTCCGAACCTACTGTTTCTGGTTTGTCTTTTCAGCCACTGTAGTTGCCGGTTTTGTCTCCTCTTTAGACTTGGGTTCTTATGAAAATGTTCGATATCCTTAAGTGGGCGTCACTTGTCTCTGGGCCCACTGGTGGTATTTCAATACACTTAATTTTGGGGTTTCCTGGGGGAAGTACTATTTGTTCCTCAGTTGGAGAAAAATCCAGGTGGAGTTTCTGGAAGTCTTTCCGGGTTAGAATCTGCTGAAGGCACAAGTTTTGGATTTCCCCTCTGAGAGCGTGCCGGTCAGATTCTTGGCAAATGCTTGCTGTTCTACAGGGAAGAGTGGTCCGTGTCAACCCATTCACCATCGACATCCTCCCCTCCCTGAGACCGGCACTTCCCCACCCATCTGTCATTCTCTTCCTCTTCTTTTGAATTCTAGAATGTCCGCTTCTGAGATGCAATCTAGCATCGAATTCTCCGTATTCTTGTACTCGTGCTTCTATCGAGGCCTCCGTAGGCTCACTCCAGGATTTCTTCTGCAACATCTGCGGATATGGTGCTCAGGAGAGCTGAACCAAAGTTCCAGACGATGTCATCACAGTTTTCTTTTTGTGTGTTTTACACAAGACCAGATCTTGGAGGGGTCTCGGTCATAGCCAGAGGACAAGTTGCTGTCTTGGAATAGTGTTGATTACTACTGTCATGACTTTCCTAGACCTTTGGTCAATTACAAACTTGTTGGCCTCAGCTTTGAGCAATGATGGCACGCTTGGGCAGCAAACAGAAGGCTCTTGGTTATTTCTCTTCGACGGGGCTGCAGAAACCCCTGCCCAAAGGATTGAAGCTAAAGAGAAAAAGTGCATGAATTCCCACCAGTCTGGAGAAAAGGTCCCTGAGCATCACCCTTACTTCAAATCTCTTGTCAAAACTTGCTGTGTGTTTTAGTAATTTATTTGCTAACCTGGGGGGGGGGGGTCACTAATCAAGCGGCTGAAATGTCAAACATGTCTGTCACTGTCCTGCTTTGGTCTCTCGAGGATATTCTTACATCCACAGCCTGTTGCGACCCTGTGCTGTGTTTGGAGCGTCTCTTCCCTGGGGCGTGCTGCACCAGAAGGTCCCCTGTCTTCAGGTTTGCAGTCACTGTCCTCTGTCTCCTTTTCCCTGGGAAGGATTGCAAAGCAGCAATATCTAGGTAACTTCAGAGAAACATGCAGCTGGGATAGCACTGGTATTTTTGGCCTCATCTCTGATGTTTCTTCTGCTGAGTTCAATCATTACCCCCAAAGATATCTTGGCTGCAGGTGCACTGCTGTTCCTTAATAGTGGGTCCATGAAACTCTGCAATACTACATTCACTTTATCCTTCTGTTTTACATTTCTGTTCTTGATATTAGTCACGCTCTGGGTATACAAAGGCTTTTGCAGAAGCTTACCATGGCTATGCATAAGTTCCAAGAACCCGAACCAACTTAATGGGTTAATGAGATTCTTACTTCTCAGCTTTGCTATTCGAACACCTGGATCTAAGACAGTGTGATTGTGACAGAGGACATCTTTCAGCACCCAGGAAAATGATTTGGGTGTCTGCGTGATGGTGACCAAATTGAGCCATAAACATTACCAGCCTCCCCAGTGGGTTCATTTGGTTGTTATCTGAAAATCCCCAGTTGGATTGGTAGTGACCATAACTCTAGAGGAATCGCAGGGCAGAGAGGCCAGCGGCCCTGCTTGATCAAACTCTATACCGACTGCCAGTTGCCGGAAAGCTGGCGGTTCCCCAGGAACCACTGGCTGCAGCCCGGCTCGGTCCTCAGAAAACCCGTACTGTCAAACCCGACCAGCCCTCCTGTGTAAACTTTTTTAAGCTAACCAGAATTTGTCTCTGTTATTTGAAATCAAAAGAAAATGACTGGTAGGCAACCAGAGCTGAACTCACAGTTAGTAAGTTTCCCGTTATTTTGCTATGAGTTGGTATCTTTCAGCTCAAGGATTTAGAGTGTTAGCTATTGTTCATGTCGGTGTTTGACTTCTTTGGGGATTTAAGACTTTTGGTTTCGACCGTACTGGTTGCCATTATTTTCAGTGGTTTAGTAATGAGCAAGTATTCATTTCATTACATGGGATGAATTTGCCTAGTTCACATAAATTACATTTTAATATCCAGGTTGGCTACATTTAACTTCTTCCCGGAAACGTGAGGCCGGAACGGCTGTGATTGCGGAAGTCGTTTCCTTGAAAATACCCTCGGTGAGCCAGGTCCGCCACATAGCAGAGGCTTTTCAACCAAGGGTTTAAGAAAAATCACCAGCTTTAACATTATATCAAGCACGAAACACCCAGGTTAAAACTCAAGATTTAAGGTGAACAATTTAAACCAACGTAATTCTAATGGGAAAATTTTTTTTTAAACTTTTTTTAAGTAAATTCCTTGGTGACAAAAATGGTAACCATATTTGCAGGAAATAGGGCCATAATTTAAGGAAACTGGTGTGCCATAATTTAAGGAAATCTGATTGGAGAGAGGGAGTGGTACATTCCAGGCTGAGGGAGAGAAGTCCTGGGGTTTGCTTTTCCTGCTAAACTACTAATTTCTGCTAACTCCTGGTTTGGCTTGTTCTGCTAAGTAGCTGTGTTCTTGAGCAAATTCACTTTTCACTGCTTCCGTTTTTTTTCATTCATGGAATTGGAGGCAGATTTTTTTCACATCTAACTCTCTTTTTTTAAAATTTTAAAAAAATTTTAAAAAGTGTTTTATTTGTGGGGGGGGGAGAGCATCAGTGGGGGAGGGGCAGAGAGAGAGGGAGACATAGGATTGGAAAAAGGCTCCAGGCTCTGAGCTGTCAGCACAGAGCCTGATGCAGGGTTTGGACCCACGAACTGTGAGATCATGACCGAAGTCGGAAACTTAACGGATTGAGCCACCCAGGTGCCCCTAACTCTCTTGTATGATATATGAAAATCTACATTCAACAAAAAATTAAATGAGGAAATAAGTATTTGTAGTAAATCATTTTTATAAGAATATAAAGGGAGTCTTTTACTTGTGGGGCTCCTAAGGGGTACGTACATATTATTTACATGTGACAGCATATAGAAAGTGCATGTAGGCATCCAACAAATGGCAAATGAATGACAAAAGATGAGCAAAAATCCCTCAAACATATAAAAGCTACAGCCAAAGAAGTCTGTGAAATAATAGTAAAGATAAATCATAATCCTACATAATCTTTCAAGAAAATATGATTTGATTTTAGACACGTTTCAAGAACATGTACACTGAATAAACTCAGGTTCATGTCTGGAACCACTGAGAATCTCACTGGACTTAGTGATCGAACAAACTTCTAAGCAAAAGAGAAGTAAGTTATGAAGATTAAAGCAGAACATATAATATGGAACTTGTGTATCAACATGATAAAAAGGAATCATCAGGCTAATATACGGCTGCAGTTTCCAATGTAACATTATTCTGTTTCGTAAAAAAGAGACGTTGAAAGTTACCAGTTTGTGCTGGTGGGACACTTTTCATGTTTTCCCATAAACCAGAAGGCCACTCAGTTTCTTAGATTTGGCACATGTATAGACTGCTGATAGTATAGAGAAAGGATACACATTCCTTTCACTAGGTGAAAGCAATTTCTTCCTTTCATTTCTTCCACCTATGATCTTTCTCGGTAATCCTTTGTTTCTCACTGTAGAAGAGTTCATGTGATCTCACTGCTGGGTGAGCTTACTCTCTGGTCTTAGCTGGTTGGATAGGATACATAGCTGCCCCCGGGCAGTTGGTTACACACATTACTTGGGCCAATTAGAGTACTTTCTTGTGAATTTAGAATTCATGAAACTAAAGACCACGCTGGCTGGTGTTGAGAAGCACAGCCTATCAGATGAAGAACCAGAGAGGTCCTGTACGTCCTACAGAGTTAGAACCGATGTGGCCAAGTGAAAATAATGGGCAGAGATGCTGTAGAAAGGAGGGGTACATGGGCGAGGAGAAAGGGAAGGTGAAGGAGGGGGTGGGGAGAGGAAGAGAGAGAGAGAATCTTTTGGCTCTTAGCCCCTGGTCTCTGTTCTTTTGAGGCCAGATACTTTGGCTCCTTTCCTTTGGTCTCTGAGATTCCTTTGCGTTCTGTACTAATCATGTGTCTTTTACTACCTTGAATGGTCCTCTATTTCTTGGAATCGCAATAACTTTAATTAAAATATCTCAGACTGTCTCCCTCGTGATGCCAACTATTCTCTGCAGTCAACACAGCATGATATTTAGAAAACTCGTACTGCAATTGTTCATGAGTAACTGTGAATTCTTCAGAAGAGAGATGTGTATCCATTCAGCACAACTATCCACGGACCACTCACATGCAAAGCACTGTGAAGAGGTTAGACTCACCCACTTTTAACCTGCCTGTGACCTCCCCTTCAGAGTTGCGTGCGTTGACGGTCACATTCTGAGTTGACTGCAGAAGCAGAGATGAATCCTAGAAGGGCATTTACAAAATGTGACAAATACATACTATTCACTCATTTACTCACTTATTTTTAGAGAGACATATTTTTCGACTTATTTTTAGCGTGTACATGTGCATTCCCGTGGGCAGGAACAACCAAAGGGATGGAGAGGGAGAATCTTCAGCAGGCTCCGCACTCAGCGCATCGGTGTAGAGCCCAACGCGGGGCTTGATCTCACGATCCTGGGATCATGACCTGAGCCAAAGTCAAGAGTCAAACACTCAAGTGACTGAGCCACCCGGGCACCCCAATGAATAGACAGTATTCAAAATGACTGTGGGGCACCCGGGTGGCTCGGTCGGTTAAGCGTCCGATTTTAGCTCAGGTCACGATCTCGCGGTTCGTGGGTTCGAGCCCCACGTCGGGCTGTGTGCTGACAGCTCAGGGTCTGGAGCCTGCTTGGGATTCTGTGTCTCCCTCTCTCTCTGCCCCTCCCCACTCACGCTCTGTCTCTCTCTCTCTCTCCAAAATAAACAAACATTAAAAATTTTAAATAAAAAATAAAATGACTGTATATTTATATTCATATATAAATTTAGGATTTATATAAGATACTTTTTCCATAGTCAGAGATCCTGTGGCCCTACACAGTATTTTAAAATCTTGGATTATACTATGTTAAAAGAGTACATGAAAATTTTTTACTCCAACAGTTTCAAACAATACGTATTTATTATATTATTGCTTTTGTGGGTCAGGAGTCTAGGCACAGGCTACCTTGGTCCCCTGTTCAGGGTCTCAAGGGGACTGAAGGGCTGAGGATTCATTCCAGACTCAAGAGCTTCTTCTAAGCTCATGTGGTTGGTGGCAAAATCCATTTCCTTGCTGCTACAGGGTGTCCTAACTCCTTTTTTCATAAATTATAATATTTTTATGGGTTCGCACTGCTCGCATGCAATGGCTAGAGTGTACCACGTTAGCTCTCTGGGTGAAGATCTAAAATAATCGAGTTTTAATCAGTGTTTTTTCCTGTTCCAAGGAATAAAAATTTCTTAATAAAATATTAAAATATTAAAATTTTTTTAATATCTATGTCCAGGACATGACATATTTTTAGAAGATAAATCAGAGCATGGTTAGTTCTTCTGTAAGAAACACCACATTACTTATTTTCAACATGTAAAGCCTTTTCACAACTTCACAAGAGCTTTTTAAAATTTATCAGATATCTATATTTTTTAAACTTTTGTTGGAAGATAAGGTGGCTTTATGTCATAAGCACCTCCTGTGGTATCATAGTTCCGAATGGCTGGTTTTGCATTACAGAAGATTGTTTGCTTTTATATAAGCAATTTTCTTCAAAAAAGAACGCAACAATTTGGCTGTTGGATTCACGCGGGTTTATGATCCATTCAGAGGGAACCGAATGTCTTCCAAAGTCGTAGCGAGTACTGTGATTTTTCAGAAGGAAAGAAGTTTCAGGAACGCTCTGGAACTCTGGCAGGTCCGAAATTCTCCCCATCGCTTTGTGGAAGCAGATGACCTATCGGCATCTCGTGTTTCATCCACTGATGTGACCTTGATATTTGTCTTCACATTGCTCAAAACTAAGTAGCACGGTAAGAGTTAACGGTTTACCGGTTTCTTACGTAGAGCCTTGGCGTGCAGGGGTGTGAGGAGGGGCTCACCTCCCGCCGCCTCTGGGCTCTCCCTGTGTGGTGGCCTCCTCAATGGTGAGCTTTAGCCTGTGAGCTTTAGGTTGGCTGCTCTTCCTTGGACTGCCGGCCATATCTTCTCAACTCGGGGAGGACCCCTGCCTCTTCGTTGGCCCCCCTCCCTCACCGTGGCCTTCGAAACTCTCTGCAAGTAGCAAACTGGGGCGGTCCTGGGGCTCGCCTCTTGTTTCCGCCTCTCAGAGAGAACTGTCCTGACCGCCACCGTCCAACGTCTGAAAACTGTCCCACTCCATTTTGGTGCTCTAACAGAATACCAGAGACTCGGTGGCTTATAAACAACAAAGGTTTCTTTCTCACAGTTCTGGAGACTGGGAAGTCCAAGGTCATGGTGCTGGCAGATTTGGTGTGTCCAGTGAGACTCACTTTCGGGTTCATAGAAGGGGCCTCCCGGCCTCCAGCTCACCTGGTGGAAGGGGTGAGGGAGCTGTCTGGGGCCTCCCTGATCAGGGCACTGATTCCCTCATGAGGAAGTCGCCAAAATCCCACCTCCTAATACCATCACCCTGGGGGTTAGGGTTTCAACATGTGAACTTCCAGGCCACAGCAAAAACCATGGTTTCTGATACATTTTCAAGTTTTTTAGTTGTTTAATAAAGCAGGTGAGTCCGTTCCCTGTTATTTGTCTCGTATTACCTGTTTTGATTTTTACATTTCTTGTCTTTTTCACAGAAGCTCCTCAAAAACAGCTTTATCTCTGTGAGATGCTTACGTGTGCTTTTCCAGTCATTTTCAGAATGATTATTTCTACTTAGTTGGAAGTTAATTCTCTTTTTGGGGAGTTTAGTTGGAATCCTTTTTTTAGATGAAGGCTTCCTTATGTGGTTTCCAGTCTCAGTCTCAAGCTTCCCTCTGTGGATGTATTTTGATTTCTGGATTTACCGAGCCTGTCTAAGGGCTTTCCCATTGTTTTCATTGAGACCCCTGGGTTTCTCAGCCTTGTCATGGTGGCTCAGGGCTCGTGTCCTCGGATGACATTCGGGTCTTGGTCTGGCATCTTTATTCAAGTCTGGGCAGTAGGTGCAACTATTTTCTGCCTTTCATTGCTGTCTCATGCAGTGGGTCTGGCTAGAGTCCCAAGCAGTCCCATCAGGCAACATTCTGGTCCCTGTGCCTCTGTGGGCTTTGACCGTAGCTGTCCCTGCCTCTTTCCAGGACTGCGAACTTCAAAGACAATCATTCCAAGTAAAGCTTTACCATTGCCTGTTTTGGTTTCATTTCATCTTTGACGATGTCTGTATGTTGCTAACTACAACTTTTTTGTTTTATCAGTTATAATTGCTATGTGCTTAGGTTAATAATGGGCAGGGTAGATGGTTATAAATCATGAGTTCCAGGCACAATCTTCACAGGACCTCATGTATTAGCTTTGAAGAGTTACCAAGTAATCACATGTTAGAAGCCAGAGTACCATGTTGAATTATATTTAGAATAAGGAAATTCTCTCACCTCAGCATTATACATAAATTAATATGTGCCAAATTTTGTAAATCCATTTCTGTAATTTTACGGAAAATTACCTCCTAGACTCATCTTTGAAAAGGAAACATAACTAATACATCAGTGCACACAGAATATATAAGACCTAATTTTGTTCAGTTAATCCAATTATTGGAAAGCCATATTAGTTACCAGATACTTTATAGCTCTGTGATCACATAATATCATTCCAAATGTTTCTATAATTTTATGTATCGATCGACATACTGCATCAATGCATCATTGTAAGAGTTTAATATATGATTATCTAAAATAATTGACATAATTTTGCTCCCTGATTTTTTTTAAGTATATGGAGATATGAAAAATCTGATAAGATATAACTAAAAGTACTATTAATTCCAGAATATTAAATTTGCTAGAACTAATCACCTGATTTCAGCCATCAGGCTATTTTACCAGTCTTCTCTCCTCAAAACTATAGGTAGGGAATTAGCCAACATAACTCTGGGGGGGGGAAATGGTTCTAATATTTAAATTCTTTGCTCACATCTGACTTCCCCCTTTACACAAGTTTGGGTTTATTCCTCATGTTTCCATATGACACGGCTATTTAATACACTGAAATGCCATCACGATTCACGTGTCTTAGCTCTTCAGCTAAGCTCACGGCATCTGGCTCACGCATGTATCAGCCTGTCCTATTCCAGGTCATTTGTGGGTTCCTCCTGTCAACTGAGACACTATCAGAAGTAATACAATAGTGCCTAAGAGCTACTAATGTGCCTTGCACTCTCGAGACTCCTTGGCAGTGTATTTATGTGCAAGTCTTACACGGCATCCCATTATGGTTGGTAGTAGGGCTTGGTGAGCGTTCTGATGGCTGTGTGGGGGTGTGCTTTACCCCTCCTATAAGACCACATGCTTCTCAGCGGTTGGCCTTTTGTATCCTTTCCGACTGCCCTAGAGTCACTCAAATAGCCTCAGCATGTAGGAGGTACTGACACCTCCTTTCACACGTGTAAACACGGGAGGAAAACGAAGAGTACACTCTTCATCCAACCGGTAGGTTACAGTTGGGTGAAGTCTCAACATGTCATTGAGATGACACCCAACCAATAATTTAGCAAAAGGTTTACCTTTACTACGAAGTCCATAGCATCACATGAAGAAAAATAGAACATATTACAAAAGCTATTTGACTGTGTTTCACGCTTGGCTCTATTTGTTACAAACTTCATGGAGGTAAACGAAGATAATACGGAGGCAGATTTATTTTTAAAGTCACACAATATTGAACAGATATGTTTAATCTACTTGTGGAGAATCCCACAGGACCATAATCTATAATTAACGTAATTAGTACAGAACATGCTACAATGAAACTAATTTCTTTCTAAACTTCTCAGATAATTTTTTTTTTTTTAAATTTTTTTTTTCAACGTTTATTTATTTATTTTTGGGACAGAGAGAGACAGAGCATGAACGGGGGAGGGGCAGAGAGAGAGGGAGACACAGAATCGGAAACAGGCTCCAGGCTCCGAGCCATCGGCCCAGAGCCCGACGCGGGGCTCGAACTCACAGACCGGGAGATCGTGACCTGGCTGAAGTCGGACGCTTAACCGACTGCGCCACCCAGGCGCCCCTAAACTTCTCAGATAATTTTAACTGCCTTGAGAAAAGTGTCTTTAAATTACCTGCACTAATGGAAAGAGGTTTAGATTGCCTTTGATAAAGGTTTTAATTACCAAACGTTTTTAATTATGGTTTCAATTTCTGAGGCCACCGAGTTCAGAGCTGAAGCACATGAAAATGGCGTCTTTCTATAATGTAATATCGGAAATAAGTTTTACAACCTTCTACCAAGCTTTTATAAAGCGTGTAACATGAATGCGTGTACATATGTACATTCTAAGAACTCTCTTCCGAAACAGCTGAATTTCTATGCTTAACGATTATTAATTTTTCATAAAACACAACATATTTACACGTTTCATCATTTTCTTACCACTCTGGAGTGTATTTCCTTGGCGTACAATGGGAATAAAAATTCTGACTCCCCTTCCAGGCGAAGACCATCCTTTGTAACACGCAAGTGACCCATTCCTGTCTGTTAAAAAGACGAGACAACAGAGATTTTGTTTTTGCTTTCCTTTTCACTTCTTCTAGTATCAGCTAAAATTATAGATGCATTTTCATAAATCTTCTACTGGCACTTTTCTGGATTTCTCTTACTTTGATTAAAACGTTAGTTGTTTTTATTAAATTGTCAATATTTCATTAACCCTTGCGTAATACAAAGGACTATTTAGGAAATACGTATGAGATTGAAAGAGTCACTTCACAATAAACACCCGAGAGTCGCCACCATGTAAGAAAAAGACTCTTACCATTACTATTTAAAACTGTTTTTTTTAAATTAAAATGTAATAAAATGGGCTGTTTTGAGGTGTACCGTTCTATGAGTTTTAACACGTGTAGCCACTGATACAACCAGGGTACATAACAGTTCCATCACCCCCACCCCCATGGTACCATTGAAAAAAAATTTTTTTAATATTTTTATTATTTTTTAATTTTTCAGAGAGAGAGAGAGAGAGAGAGAGAGAGAGAGAGAGAATCCAAAGCAGGGTCCAGGCTCTGAGCCGTCAGCACAGAGCCTGACGCAGGGCTTGAACTCATCAGCTGTGAGATCATGACCCGAGCTGAAGTCGGACACTCAACTGACTGAACCACCCAGGTGCCCCCCCACCCCCGCCACCATGACACCTTCTTGAGGTTTCATGTGTATCAGGTAAGTTTTACAATATAGCAACTGTTCGGTGGCCATTTCTTAAGCACAAAACCATATAGGAGGACGTGAAGCTCTATTCAAAGGGTCTGTTCTCAAAGAATTTTTCATCATGAAGAATGACCACAAAGGATAGAAGACTTAATTGTGGAGATCACCAGTGACCACCATGCTATTAAATCTCGTGGACATTTTTAAACTTCATTCTCTTTGCTTTCTCAGCAGCATTTAACACTGGACCTCTTTCTCATTGGTACCCTATCCTCACTCGATTTCCAGGACACCAGGCTCTCTTAGCTTCTCTCCTTGGCCTCCATATACATTCATCCTCCTCTGCCCAGCCCTGGACTGCTGGCTTCTTCAGCAGTCCGGCCCCTTCCTGTCCACAGGAAGGCCCCGTCCTGTCCTTCTCTGACCACACCCTCAGCTCCCAGTACCATCTCAGTGTGGAAATTGTCACCTGTTTTTATCTGCAGTTTACATTTTCTCTCCTGAGCTCCAGACCCATATATACAATTTCCATCTCTCCTTCCCTTTCGAAAGTTTGGTAACACCTAAATACAACAAACTGAATTCTGATCTCCCCTCTCTTCTGAGTCTAGAGTTAGATTTTAAAAAGGGAGAGTAGAATGGTCAGCTAAAATGGAACAATGACATTAAGCACAATTTTATACAGTGAGAGGTGACTTCCGGGACGGAGATCTGTTACTCTGAACCGATGCCACAGACTTCTCTTCCCAAGAACTCCACTGACTGATAAGCCCTGTTAACAAGAACCAGATTCAGTCTGGAATCATTCGGCCTGGCTAGCTGTCTGTGAGCCACCATTATGGCCCTCTTCCCAAACGTGGGTGTGGGAGCAGTGGATTTTGCACTGTGATTAATGGAAGTCCCTCAGTGCTGCTGGGCTTGGGTCAACCGACACCACACGCAGAGAAGCTTTCCCGAGTCACTCTTACATTTGTGACTGAGTGTGTAGCTTTGGAGGCGGGGCTCCAAATCTAAAAAGTTGACAGCCACTATGGTACAACTTCTCACAAAATGTAACCGTGCAGTTGTAAGACACAGTTTATGAAATGAAGCCAACATGAGCAATGTTGTAAGACCCATCATGTGTGTATAATAAACCAATTTTTAGCAGACAACTGCATCAGGAACTTTTGGTCCTAGAATTAGCCAAAGTGAGGTTCCAACATTGTACATTCAAATCTGAAAATCTGCTGTGGATTTCTGGGTTCAACCGAACAGATGCCAGGAGTTTTTCTGGACTCTGTTTCGCTACATCGGCAGAAAACGACAAAAAAGTAATGCACATCCCAGCCTCTGAAGCAGCTTATTTATATAATCACATCGCAAAAGGTGATTGTTCTTTGTCATGTGTCATTTCCTCCTCTGGCTTTTTCATTCATTGAAAAATGAGGAAATTGACATGAGATGACCTCAGCCCACATTCTATGGTTTTAACAAAATGAATTACAAACCTCTACAAACAATCCATCACTATTCAATGTCTGAAAACAAAACAATATGCCTATTTTCGTTTTTTTTTTTTTTTAACTCAGGTATGTTGAGCTACAACTCACAAATAATAAAATTCACCTTTTTTAGTGAATATTTTTGCCAGGTTTCACAATCAAAGTACAACACACCAACACCGTGAAGGTACACAACAGTTCTGGAGACGATAAACAATGCCCCCCCCTGCAGTCACAGCCAACCCCCACTCCTTGGCAACCACTGCTTTCTGTTGCAATAGTCTTGCCCTTCCCAGAATGTCATCTAAATGGAATCATACAGTATGTAGCCTTTTCAGACTGCCTTCTTTCCCTAGGATAAAGCGTCTGGCAGTCATCCATGCTTTTGTGTGTGTCAGGAGTTTGTTTCTTTTTAGAGAGGCAGACTATTCCACTGGAGAATATTCCACGGTTTGTTTATACATGTGTCAGTTGAAAGACATTTAGCTTGCTCTGATGATTACGAATAAAGGGCTTCTGTGCGCACATAGTGGTCATTTCTGATGAGCAAACGCCTGGGGATTTGCTGCGTTGTATGGTAGGTTTATGGTTAACCTTATAAGAAACAAGAAACCGCCAAACTGTTCAGTTTTCCAAGACGGTTGTACCATTTTGCATTCCCATAAGCAATATATGAGTATTCTGGTTGCACTGTATTCTTGTCAGCACTTAGTACTGTCAGTACTTTTTTTCATTCTAATAGGAGCGTGATGGTATCATATTGTGGTTTTAATTTGTATTTTCCTAATGACTAATGATAGTAAGTGTTTTTCAGTGGGCTTTTTACTATCCACATCTTTGTCAATATGTAATTTGCAAATATTCTTACCAAGTTTGTGTTTTTTTATTCCTTGACTGGTGTCTTTTGCAGAGCAAAAGTTTTCAATTTTCAAGAAGTTTAATTTATCACTTTTCTCTTATGATTATGCTTTTGATATTTTATGTGACAACTTTCCCTAAACCAAGGACATATTTTCTCCTATGTTTTCTTCTAGAATTTTTATAGTTTTAGATTACACATTTAGGTCTCTGACCAGTTTTTAGTTAACTTTTGTGTATGGTGTGGGGCGTACATGAAGATTATTTTGCATATGGGTGGATATTCAATTATTCCAGCACCATACGGTGATAATTGTATCCCTTCTCTACTGAATTACTTTTGTACTTTTGTCAAAAATTAACCACATGTGGTTGTATTTCTGGATTGTCTATTCTGTTCTGTTGACCTATGTGTCTGTACTTACTATACTGTATTGATTACTCTAACCCTACCGTCAGGTTTGAAATCACCCAGTGGGAGTTCAAAATTATTTTGGCAATTCGAATAATTTAAAAAAATCTTTATTATGATAAAGTATACTTAATAACATTCACCATTTTAGCCATCTTTAATTGCATAGTACAGTGGTATTAAGTACCTTCATATCGTTGCACAATCACCACCATCCTTCTCCATAATTTTTTCATCTTTTCCAACTGAAACTCTGTACCCATTAAACCCAGCTCCCTATTCCCCACCCCCCCCCAGCCCCTGGTAACTCCTATTCTACTTCTTGATTCTATAAATCTTATTATTCTATGTGCCTAAAGTAAGTGGAATCATATACATTTTTTGTCTTTCTTTCTAACTTTATCCTAGCATTTTGCCTTTAAATATAAGTTTTAGAATCAGCTTATCTATTCTACAAAAAGTTCTGCTGGGTTTTTGACTAGAAATGTATTGAATATAAGAATGAATTTGGGAAGAACTAACATCTTAAAAATATTGAGTCTTCCAATGTTCGAACACTAATTCCCCATTGAATCATAAAAATTTCTTTCATCATTGTTTTGTAGTTCTCAGCATATAAATCTTATTCATATTTTGCTTGATTTTTACATAAATACTTCATGTGTCTTGGTGCCATTATAAATGATATTATTTTTATCTCACACCAGCTTCTATTTAGTCAGTACTGTTCTGGCTTATCCTTTTTCCTTCTTTTATTTTCAAACTCTCTCATTTTTTTCTTTTATGTCTCTTGTAAGGACATTATAGATGATCTTTTAAAAAACACAACTTGAAAATCTTTATTAATAGTAGAGTTTAATGTTCATAGTCATTTAAATTAATGAAATATTCTGATGGATTTATACTATCTTATTTTTCTCTAAGAAAAGTCACTCTGGTTATTGAGTACTATCTCCCATGACCTGACAATCATCGGGCCCCTTGAGCTCTGACACCCATAGCAAAGCCCTGTAAGAACACTGTGGTTTTAAGAACACAAAAGGTGTACGATTCCATTAAGGCCAAGTGTTCTTGTTAAATAAAATGCCCCAGCTGGGTGAAGAGGGTTTCTATGAAGAGGCGTGACCGAGCATTGGATGTCAGGTCCCAGAAGGGTGAATGGAACCCCTCAGTGGCGAAGCTCCCCCGGGGAAGGGTGTCCAGCTCAAGTGCAATGGGGAGAGGGTGGTGGCAGAGGTAGGAGGGTGGAAACATGCAAGGGATTGAGTTTATAAGTAGATGAAAGAGCAAGGGAGCTAAGTTCCTCGTTGTCACGGAAGGGAGGTACAAATACAAAAAGAGAGAAAACCAGGTTCATCCCCATATTGTTGCACTGAAGTTAAACATTTGTATGAACCCATGGTGTTCCACATGTAGATGGATAGGTAGAGAAATAAATGTTCATATAAAGGTGTGTGTGTGTGTGTGCGTGTGTGTGTGTGTGTGCATCTGCATGCGTGCACGCGGGTGTTAGTTACATGTCCTCTGAGTGGGTCTGGGCTAGCAGCACACTGACAGCAATGAGCGCGTCTGACACTTGAATCTCAGGTTCTAAATACCATTCCACACTAAGAGGGATTAGAGCTCCTTGGAGAGACAGCTAATTTCAGGGCCAGAGTAAGCAAAGAGCATGATGAGCCTGGAAGATCCTGTGCGGGTAGACAAGAAAGGGCACAGAGAATACTGAGGATAGACCAAAAGGCAGAAAAGCCGGCTAAAAGGGGCTCCCAGAGGCCAAATCAGACTGAATATAAGCACTGAAAGAAATGGCAGCAATGGATTATGAGAACCCACTGAATAGAATTAGAAATCATGAGTCCATACAGACATGTAAAAATAAACAAATGAATGGAAGGGTTGACGAAAACAGTATCTTTACATAGTTTAAACCTATCTCCTTACCCAATAGTTGTACTTGCAAATGGGAAAACAGTAATTTTACAGGGAAGAAGCCTGGCCCTTTAATCAAGTGCTTAAAGTGATGGGCCAAGTAAAACATTCGTCGTGCTGATGCAAGTCCTGAATTCCAGAGGGTTGAACAGAGGGTTCCCAGAGTTGGGGAAGGATGAGGGTAGGAGAGGATAGTGCGTGAGCAGAACCTCAGAGCCTTTGAGTGCAAGAGATGAGCAGTGGGGAGGCGAGGGTTTCCTATGGTGACCAACATCGATGGGGATGAAAGGGAGTTGGGCCTCATCTGCAGCGCACTGGAGGCCGATGGCGGAGGGAAATCCGGGAAGGGGAGGGGCATTAAGAGGTGAGTGCCTGCTGCTCCCCACTGACTCCTGTTTATGAGGAGAGGGTCTGGAGCCGTGTGGCCATAGGCTCTGGGCACCAGGTCCGTTCTTGACCCTTGAGGTGGAACAGACTTGCTCTGGATCCCTCAGTCTCTCCTGACTCTTGCTGATGGCGTTGTGGTTCCCTCACTTCTACTCCCTTGTATCATAGGAGTGGCGGCACGCTCTTTCGGCATCCGTGTGTTTGCTCATGGAGTTGACGAATAACTTTCTTATTTTAATTTATACAGCTAATTCTTACTAATCCCACGTTTCAGTTCTCCCTGTCCACGACACCCTGTGCATAGCTCTGTAGTAGCACTTATATCATTACTAATATAAGAGCCTGTTTGTTTCTGCACAAAATATTGGTTATTCCTCCGAGAGGTAGAGTATAATCTTCTGCCCATGAATCTGGGCTACCAGCAGTTATGACATCAAAAGAAGTCTTGAGGCTTCTGCTCAGGCCTACTGGAATACTTCGGAAGTCCTGACTAGTCTTACCATGTAAGAAGTCCAGGGACCTTGAGATCACATGCTGGGGAGACCAAGGGCAGACTCTCCAGTTGTCAGTTTCAGCTGAGCCCAGCTTTCCAGCCATCCCTGCACTGGCACCAGATATGTGAATGAAGTCATCCCAAACCCTCCAAACCAGCCCTAATACCAGCTAATTATATCTGAGTGACCTCAATTGACATGGGGGGTGGTGGCGGGCAGAATTGCCTCGCTGAGCCCTGCCCCATTTTCTGACTTACAAAATCAAGAGTTATGATAAAATAGCTTTTGTTTTAAGCCATTTGTTTTTAGACTAACATGTTTTGTAGCAACAGATTAGCCAGGATACTTCTTGTGAGCAGGGATGAACCACAACTATTCTCAACTCTTCGTTTAATATCTGATGCACAAAAGTGCTCAGCACGTGGTTGTTGAGCTGTTAAACGATCCGTGTCCAGAAAAACATCAGTTAAGCTGATAAAGCTCGATGTCACTTAGATCCTACATTGCACCACACTGTCAGTTTCATGTGTATGGGACATCTCATCTCTGGCTTTCCTTCCTTTGGTGCATCAGCTGCTGTCAATCATAATGTGACTGTACCGTGACTCATTCATTGTTTTGGCAAAAATCAACCAAGTGCCAGATTTTGACTCTGTTCTGCTCCCACCACTCGTTCAGAGTGGGCTCAACACTTCTGGGCAATAGCAGGGGGCAGGGAGAGCAGTCCCTGCAGGATGATGCCTTGGTTAAATCCTTAGGCAATTTACACAGAACGCCAGAAGGGTGAATGAACTCTCAGTGCAAAGCCCCTTCCATGTAACAAGAACAGTGTCATGACTCAAATTCTTCCCATCCATGACTTTAACCTTTACCTGTGGCACAAACCCTTCCCCACTTTTCATCTTCCCAAAGCTGGAGCTCACAGATGGGGTGCTGCTCTGGCCCTTAATCATCATTTTCTTAGTTGCAAGCTTAGCATTCCCAGCTTGAACTCAAGTAGAACACGATCTAGTTAACTTTCCCTGGAACCCTAAATTCATCTGGTCAATTTCCTATTGTTGTTGGCTTTCTTCGTTCTGGAGGTCAAAAACTGCAAAATATTTGATAGTTCTGCAGGCTTCTCGGATTTCCTCTCATCTCTTAAAGTTAAATGAACCTACATATCCTTTTGAATTTACTACATCAATTTGGTTTCACATAACTACCTTTGATAACTTTCCCTTCTTGTAGGAAATAGATTACCCTCCGCTTTCCTTCTCCGATCAGCACTGCCCCATTCAACATTTTCTAAAGGCCAGCTGGGTATGGTAAGGAAACGCTTGGGGTTTTCTTCCTTCCTCTGTAGGAAAAACTCAGTTCTCCCCTACTATGTCTTTCCTTCCTGTTGAGGATCCTGTTCCTCACATAGACACTTCATTTCTGACATTTCTGGTCACCAAATAAATGTGTGGAAGTTTCCCCCACAACTATAAATCCTCAGATCCCAGCCGAGTGTCCAAGAATTCAATTCAATTCAGACATATCTTCCCAGAGACATCACCAAATTCCACAGACTAAGGGCTCAGTCCCACCCAACCGCTTTTAGATGCCAGTCATAAGCCAAGATTATCACCTGTGCTTCTGACCAACCAGCTCTTTATTGGAGGTTCCAATGGTCCCCTCCTTGGGTTTGATTAAATTGCTAAAACAGGTCACAAAACTCAAGGAAACACTTATAATTACCAGTATATTAAAAAATATGGTATAGGACACAGATATACAGCCAGACGAAGAGCTATATAGGGCATGGTCTGGGAAAATCCCACGTGCAGGGACCTTTGGATTTGTCTCCATGGAGTTGGGGTATATCACTCTCCTGGTGTGGACATGTTTGCTAATCTAGAAGCTCCCCTTATCCCTTATGACTGGGATTTATGGAGGGCTTCCTTAGGTAGGCATGATCAATCATTTCCAGCCTCTCTCCTTTCTTTGGAGAATGGGGTGTAAGGCTGAAAACTCCAAAGAAACTGGACTACCTTCTCCCACCATACACAAAAATAAATTTAAAATGGATTAACAACCTAAATGTGAGATCTGAAACCACAAAAATCCTAGAAGAGAGCACAAGCAGTAACGTCTCCGACATTGGCCATGGCAACATTTCTAGATATGTCTCCTAAGGCAAGGAAAATAAAGTAAAAAATAAACTACTGGGACTGCACCTAAATAAAAAAAAAACCACTTCTGCACGGAGAGGGAAACAATCAACAAGACTAAAAGGCAACCTGCTGAATGGGAGAAGATATTTTCAAATGACATATCCAATAAAGAGTTAGTATCCACAATATATAAAGAACTGATACAACTCAACACCCAAAAAACAAATAACCCAACTTAAAAAAGGGCAGAAGATATGGACAGACATTTCTCCAAAGAAGACATCCAGATGGTCAACAGACACATGAAAGGATGCTCAACAGCACTCACCTTGAAGGAAATACAAATCAAAACTATAATGAGATACCACCTTACACTTGTCAGAGTGGCTAAAATAAAAAACACAAGAAACAACAAGTGTTGGTAAGGATGTGGATAAAAAGGAACTTACTTTCACTGCTGATAGTTTGCTGAATGCAAACTGGGGCAGCCACTGTGGAAAATGGTATGGAGATTCCTTAAAACATTAAAAATAGAACTACCCTAGGATCTAGTAATCATACTACTGGGTATTTACCCCCAAAATGCAAAAGCACTAATTCAAAGTGATTCATGAACCCCTATGTTTACAGCAGCATTATTTACAATAGCCAAATTATGGAAGCAGCCCAAGTGTCCATCGATAGATGAATGGATAAAAGAGATGTGGTATGTATATACAATGGAATATTATTCAGCCACAAAAATAGAGAAATCTTGCCACTTGCAATAATACAAATGGAGTGAGAGAGTGTGATGCTAAGTGAAATAAGTCAGATAAAGACAAATACCATATGATTTCATTCATATGTGGAATTTCAAAACTAAAACAATGAGCCAGTGTAAAAACAGAGAGAGACACACACACACAAACCAAGAAACATTCTCTTGACTATGGAGAACAAACTGATGGTTACTAGAGGGAAGGTGGGTTCTGAGATGGGTGAAATAGATGATAGGGATTAAGGAGTGCACTTCTGTGATAAACGCTGGGGGATGTATGGAATTTTTGAATCACCATATTGTACACCTGAAACTAATACAACACTGTGTGTTAACTGTATTGGAATTAAAATTTTAAAAAATAAGATAAGACCTGTAACTTTCTGGATGTCCTTTATCAAGTTGATTTGTAACTCTTGATGTAAAAAACATTTGTAACTCTGCACCCAATGTTCCTTCCCTAGAGCACTCTCTTCTTTGTAAAGATTGTGCATCCCAGGCAGCTGTCTTTAACTTGGGCTGTAATAAAACTCTTTTATTTCTTAAAAAAACAATAGACTGTTAGAACTATGAGCGTTTCATATAAGCCTTATGGTAACCAAAGCCAAAACCTATAGATTCACAAAAGATAAAGGGAAAAGAACATAAGCAGAACACTATGTAAAAATCATCAAATCACAAAGGAAGGAAACAAGACTTGAAGAAGGGAACCAAGGCATTACAAAACAACCAGAAAACAATCAACAAAATGACAGTCATAAGTTCATACCTACCAAAAATTACTTGAAATGTAAATGGACTAAATTTTCCACTCAAAAGACGCAGGGTGGCTAGATAACACAATAAAACCAAACAAGAGTCAACTACATGCTGCCTATAAGAGACTGATTTCATCTCTACAGACACATATAGACTGAAAGTGATGGAAAAAGATATTCCATGAAAATGGAAACCAACAGGAATCAAGGGTAGCTGTTCTTATATCAGAAAAAACAGACTATAAACCAAGGACTATAGCAAGAGTTGAAGAAGGTCATTATAGAATGCTAAGAGGGTCAATTCATCAAGAGAATGTAACACCAGAAAATATGCACCCAACATTTGAGTATAAGAACTGAAGGGAGAAATAGAGAGGAATACAGTAATAGCAGGAAACTTCAATATTCCACTTTCAACAATGGATACATCACTCAGACAGAAAATCACTAAGGAAACAGTGTGGTTAAACTGTACGTCAGACCAGATAAACATTCAGCCCAACAGCAGCAGATTATACATTATTCTCATGTGGTATACAATGACAATGGAATATTATTTAGCCTTAAAAAAAGAGGGCAATCCTGTCTTTTGTGACAACCTGGATGAACACGGAGGGTCTTATGCCAGGTGAAATGGTCATACAGAGAAAGGCAAATACTGCATAGTATAACTGTATGTGAAACCTAAAGAGCGGGGAAATCAAATTCATGGAAACAGATAGAAAAGTGGTTGCCGGGGGCTGGGGGTAGGGTGGGGTGGGGTGGGGAGAAGTAGGAAAAGGTTGGTAAAAAGGTACAAACATTCAGTTAAAAGACCTGAATGGAGTCTCAGGGTCTATTGTGTAACAACATGGCGACTATAGCTGATACCACTGTTTTGGGTAGTTTAAGTTTGCCTATAGAGTAGAACTTATTCTCCCTCACACACAAAAGGTGAATATGGGAGGTGATGGATGTGTGAACTCCCTGAGGGAAGTCCTTTCACAGTGTGTGTGTCTATCATATCATCATGTGGTACGCTTCAAATCTCTTTCAGTTTTGTCAACTCTACTTCAGTAAAGCTGAAAAAATTATAGAAAACGTCAAGAGGCAGTGGCAAGCAGTGGATGTGGAGGCTCTGGAACTCTCACGTCCTGGTGGGAGTTGGCGCAATCCGTCCTAAACGCTGGCAGCTTCCATTAAAGCTGAATGTACCCACAATGCATGAGTCACATTCTGTCAGAGTCCACATTCAATTCCCACTGCCTTCAGTCCCACTCGGTCTTTGGCCCATGACAATGTGGCTTCCACCATCACCGTTCTACTGAAATTGCTCTCCCCAATAACCTTGTTATTAAAAAATCCAACGCCCCTTCTCAATTCTCATTCTACTGGAAAACTCTGTAGCATTTGGGACTGTTGGCCAATCCATAATTCTTCGCACTCTACCTTCCCTTGAGGCTTCGGGCAGTTTGGTTTATCTTTTGGCTTCGACTGTTCCTTTGGCACTTTTTCTCAACAATGTCCTCCTAGGCTTTTTTGTGAAATGCCCGCGTTTCTTGGAGTTGCGTCCTTGGCACCATGTAGATACTGAATATATGTTAAACCCTCACACACATCCTCTTACACGTGAGTACCCCTCCTAAGTGTTCTCCAGATAATTTCTTAAAACACTAACCTAACGTTTACTCTCCCTCTTTAAAAACTGGGGTACACAATACCACACAAGTGACCTACGGGCATACAAGGCTCTTATACATGGTCCCTATTTCTACAGGTTTATCTCCTGCCCTTCTCCTTCGAACCTTACATCTCCATGACAATACACTTCTCACTCAACAATCTTTCTTCATCCTTGTATTGCATCCCCAAACTATCGAAGCCCTGTTGAAGCTTTTCTGATCTCCTCAGGCCACCATAACTCCTTCTTCTGGATTTCTACAAAAGTTTGATCACATCTCTCATAGAAACCTTAATCCCATTATGTTACATGTATCTAGACCTCTACTGCACTGAGAGTTTTGTAAACCCGGCCTGTATCGTGGGGGCTGGCACCCTACACACAGCAGGACCCAACAGTGGGTTCACTGATTGGCCTTTGCAACCGCGAGATCCATGACACCTTACGTTAGCGGCTCCGCATACATTTAAAAAACGAACAGGTTGATAATTGGTATTACTTCAGAATTCGCACCTTTAGGATGACCCATGGTGTGTAGCAAGGAATTTGGCATTTGGGGGGATGTTGTGGTGATTTTAAAGTTTTCAACCTTGTTGTGCTTTCATAAACTTCATGCCGACAGTTGAGAGGTGACATAAAATCAAACTGAGGCTCCTTTAATTATTCTCATAACTATTATTTGTTTACCTCAGGTTTTTGGGTTTTTTTCAATCACTTCTGGGAGTTCTCTACGCAACTTTTCTATCTTGCTAGGCCGCTAGTAAAAACTTTAGGCATCAAATAAATGTAAGTTTTTCTAGTTCATAAGGATTTTTTTCCCTTAGAAACAGGAAGAATTATTTCATGAATGAATGTTTACAGTTTTTTTTTTATCTGACTATATTCTAAAGCGCTGCAACAGATCAAGGACAGACATAAATTTATTCTTCAGTGCTATGATTTGTATACAATTTTCTCTCAATTTTATCGTGATCCTGATTTTTCATATTGTGCGCAAGGGGTTCCTAGAATTTAATGAGAAATTAAAGTGAGCATATTTTGTGTAAAGATGGCCTTGGGGAATAGTCTCAGAATAATCAGTGATTGTCTTGTCTATTTTCAAATACCCATAAAGAGACTCATTTCTCAATGCTTTATATCTTAGGAAGTTTTGATGTTTATTTCTTCTAAACCATGCAGAAGACTGGATAATGAATTTTCATTTTGGCTCAGCATAAGAAAGGATAAAGTTTGGTCAAGTTGATCAGCTGACTCGTCAACAGCAAAACTTTGAGAGTCTCTAGAAATATATATAGAAACCAGTTCTGGGTATACTTCATTTAATGAAATTGATGTTTCCCAGCAACTTGCTATAGAAGCAAATTTAATTTCAACTGAATTATACCTTCTATTGACTTCCAAAACAAGTTAAAAATATATCCTCTCCTAGAAGAAAAATCCTTTTAATATTATTACAGTTATACAAAAGCAAAAACCCCCGGAAAAAAACTTATTTGCTAGTAAAGTTGTCTTCTGATGAAAAATGGATAATTTCATTTTGACATTAAAAGCAATCCAAGGAATGATCCAAACTACAAAATGCCACCTAATAAAAACCTACAAAGGAAAATATACAATATACAAATACTCTGGCAGTACAACATACATATTCTTTTGGCTCATAATTTTCCCACTATATCACTGCAAAACTTAAATGCAGGGTAGTTTCCCTAAGTTTTCCATAGACTCACGAAGCAATGCACCTTCCCCCCATCAACTTACATTATTCAAATGTATTGGCATATTTGTACAATAGAGGCAGCACAGAATCTTTCACAAGGAAATAAAGACAAATAGGTATGATATGCTCTACCTTTGTTTAAGCAGCAAAGTTATCCCAGTGTATGACAAAATATTGGTTACTGCCTGACAATGATTTTGAAGTTAGTAGGATGTATTTGCGTTTACCACCCTTTCCCATCAAACAAGTTTTAATTTTTTATCAGTTTATATATTTATCAGTTTATACTTATCAGTTATCAGTTTTTATATTTATCAGCTTATCAGTTTATCAATTTATAATTATTAACGTCACAAAGAAGTTACATAATTTTTAATGTTTTAATTTATTACTTTACATTATTACATTAAAATTATGGAGCTTACTTGTATTTCAGAAACATTTTAATTAAGCATAAGTTTTAGAAAAGTGAGATTATAATTGTACTGAATTTACGAACTTATATTCTGTCTCTAAAATCTCTTTGTGTTCCATGGGTCTTTTTGGTGTTTATGAGCCACATGATTTGGATGTTTTTTTTTTTAATGTTTATTGACTTTTGAGATAGAACGAGAGCGCGAGCAGGCGAAGGGCAGAGAGAGGATCTGAAGCGGATTCCGTGCTGACAGCAGAGAGCCTGATGTGGGGCTCGAACTCACAGAGCTGCGAGATCATCACCTGAGCGGAAGTCGGACGCTTAACCGACGGAGCCACCCAGGTGCCAGATCATTCTAGTTTCATGGAATGTTTTGGTTTTTGCTAGAGCAAGCTTTCCCTTGTTATTCTTTGTCATGAATAAAGCTAATATGAAGTCTTTTCATCCAGCTGTGCAGACCCTTTTCCTCAGGGTTCCTTTCGGGACTGTCGGGAAAGTATATTCCCGCAAATTGAGAGTCTTGCGGATTTGCGTAATTATTGCAATATGAAGTGTGATTCTTCTAGTTCGTTTTCTAACTAGTTTGGACTAAAATACGAGTGGGTGTTAGACACTACATTTTGTACCTCATTTTATTACTCAACATATCAAACTTTCGTATTTGTTTGGGGGGTTTTGCATTTAATTCTTCTGGATTTTATAAGACAACATGGTAATTATTTCCAGTAATTCTTTTCCCTCAAATCATCTGCTGCTTAACTATTTCAATGCCTTATTTAACAGACTGCCTTGCTGTACTGACAATATTTCAAAAAAATAAAAGGGTAGCATACAGTAATACACTTCTCTCGTTTTTGGCTTCAACAGAAATGCCTCTAGGGTTTCAGTATCAAGTATGTTTCTGGCTGCTGGTTCGGGTAAATATTCGCTATCATGTTAGGGGAAGTATGCCGTTCAACTATTTCTTTTTATTACCGCCATCTACGATAGCCCATGTGTGTGGTGCAGTGAAAAAAGGGCGGATTTCAAATGAAATGAAATGGATGCAAATTCTAATTCTTATTTTCTTCACCCGGTGATCTCAGACAATTTTTAAATTTCTGACACTTCAAGTTAAGGAACACCTATGTTTACGGAGCGGTGCCTCGCATGTGGTGGCAGTAGACAAGGTATTAGGAACAAAATACATAGACTGGCTTCTTTTCTACCTCGTAGAGTTAATAAAGCGACCCAGGGAAGGAAACAGGAGAGAAGCCACCGTAAGAGCAGAGCAGTTTGAGAGACAAGAAGAAAATGAAGGAACATCAAAGAGCCAAGAATGATTGGATGGTGTGTTCACTGAGTAGCATAGATAACACCACTGTAAACATGAGAAAAGATCAGCGTGGTACTTTGTAAAGACGACACACAACTTCATGGAGAATTTTGTATCTGCAGGCTCTATGTTTGAAATTATTCACCATATACTGCAAAGACAAAAATAATCAGGTCATAGTGCTAAGGACACCTGGAAAGTTAAAAGGAAGGAGGAATGACTTTGCCCTCTTATCTATATGTGAAAACAATAAGTTTATCATAATGAAAATTGGGTCCTAAAACATTGTCAAAAGAACCAATAAACAGGTAGAGGAAGCATATAGCTCTAAAGCAGATTCTCTTCATAGCTGCCTATTATATGATAAAGGAAGCATTACGCAAATATACCAAGCTATATCTAGATAGTTCCGTTAGGGTCCCTCTCTCTCTCCGCTTCTCTCCCCTCATGCTTTGTCTATCTCAAAAATAAATAAATGTTAAAAGGTTTTTTAAAAATCGGGGGCACCTAGGTGGCTCATTTGGTTGAGCATCCGACATCGGCTCAGGTCATGATCTCGCGGTTCGTGAGCTCGAGCCCCGCGTCGGGCTCTGTGCTGACAGCTCAGGGCCTGGAGCCTGCTTCGGATTCTGTGTCTCCCTCTCTCTCTGCCCTTGCCCCGCTCATGCTTTGTCTCTCTCTGTCTCTCAAAAATAAATAAATGTTAACAATTTTTTTACATAGTTCTGTTAGGAGTAATTTCTTGTTTCTTTCTCAAGTCTTCTTTCTTTCAAAACTGCATACAAAATTCACAAACATTAAAAGTAATAAAAGTTGTCAAAAGCAAAAAACAGATCATTCTATAAATGGTGTTCATAAAACTGGGTGTTTGGGGAGAGAAATCCAGTTAAAACTGCTCATATCAGGAATACTCTGAATGGTAGTTCCTTAATTTGCTACTTGGAAAAGGTGGCATTATACAGAGACGTTATATATGGATATGTTTATAATGCTGTATACACTTGAAAGTGCTTTATATGTTCTAAAGCACTACACAAAGTTATTTATCATCCTAATCATCATCGTTTTCTACTATCCTGGCATTAAAACCAGATTTCCAGAATATCTGAATGTGCTTCTCCATATATTACCAGTAGTGTGGGAATACTCAGACCAGGTAATTCAAGCAGTATAGATTTGGGGATTAAAGTCAGAGTACCAGGCTGGCCAACAGGAGGAGTCTACATTAAATCAATCAGTCCATATTGTTTTATACAACTCACAGCTGGGAAGTGTCCTAGAGATCAGATGCTTTTGCTACTACTCACCTGGACATTTGGAAACGAAGAGAAGTCAATGTTATACCACCACACTGACATCGCAGAGAATTTGGGGAAACAACTTTAAGGACACACATTATTTATCCAAGTGCGTTTGCAAAGAAATCGAGAATTTGTGAGCGAATGTCATGGTCCACTCAGTATCAGAGTCTATGAACAAAATACATAATAGATGAGCAAATTTTTGATTCGTAGTTTTGCATCCATCCACCCATCTGCAAATCCTATAGTAATTTTGTGTAATCAACCTAGTACTGAATTTGTGCCGTTTTTTTCTTGGTCATTGCTAATTTCATACACATGTGCGAAAATTATCTTTCATTTCTTCTCGTTTTTTAGGAGCATCAAGTATTTACTGGGTACGTAAATTCTGTACAAGGCACTGTGATACTGGGGATTAAAATAAAACAGAACAAAAACCTCTACTGGCCCCTCAGAAAGTTTCTCTGACATGAAAAAATATACCAGTAGTACAGACAACTTTGAGAGTTCAGAACGAGGCATGATTAATAGAGAAACTGGAGACTATTTCTCGGAGCGTGTGGGACTCAATCTGGGCCAAGACAGAAAGATAAGAAAGACTCAAGTTCACTTTTAAAGGGCTCTTAATGGAATGGCAATAATGAACTTTGTCATAGAAAGATTGCTATGGAGGAGGACGCTGAAAAGTCTCCTATTAATTCTTAAGACACAGTAGATAAATGGTCCCCCTCCCTGTGTCTCATTTTTTTTTTTTTTTTGAGTATGGTCATCCTTGAAATTCTGTTATCTCAAACTCTGTAGACAGAATATCTGAAATTGGTCGGACTTTCACATTTGACAGTCACATACAGTTCAAGCATTATGGCTCTATCGCAATGGTGACTACTGACCACACAGACCTTTGTTTCAGTGATGGTTTTAACCCCCTGCTCTTTGTACTAATATCAACCACATCATCCATGCTCAGACCCATATTTGACCAATGGAATGATAATATTGTCTGAGTGTGACTTTCCCCATATTTTTACAGCGAGAAGTTTAACGGGATGACATTTATTTTGTGCTCAACACAGAATAAAGTAAAAAACACTTTGGCCAAAGGATTTCATAATTTTGTGCCACATTTAAACCAAGCATTTAAGTATAATAAATAGCAAACAACTGAAAATAGAACTACCCTACGACCCAGCAATTGCACTACTAGGAATTTATCCAAAGGACACAGCAGTGTTGATCCATAGGGGCACATGCACCCCAGTGTTTACAGCAGCACTATCAACAATAGCCAAATTATGGAAAGAGCCCAAATGTCCACCAACTGATGAATGGATAAAGAGGATGTGGTTTAGGGGTCCCTGGGTGGCTCAGTCGGTTGAGCGTCCAACTTTGGCTCAGGTCATGATCTCATGGTTTGTGAGCTCGAGCCCCGCGTCAGGCTCTGTGCTGATGGCTCAGAGCCTGGAGCCGGCTTCGGATTCTGTGTCTATTCTCTCTCTGCCCCTCCCCTCCTTGCTCTCTGTCTCTCTCTCAAAAATAATAAATATTAAAATTTAAAAAAGAGATTTATATATACAATGGAATACTATCTGGCAATGAGAAAGCATGAAATCTCGCCATTTGTAACAACGTGGATGGAACCGGAGGGTATTATGCTAAGTGAAATTAGGCAGGCAAAAAAGACAGAGATCATATGTTTTCACTCATATGCGGAATTTGAGAAACTTAATGAAGACCATGGGGGAGGGGAAGGGGAAAAAATAGTTTCAAATGGAGAGGGAGGCAAACCACAGGAGACCCTTAAATACAAAAAAACAAACTAAGGTTTGATGGGGGGTGGGGGAGAGGGGAAAGTGGGTGAGGAGGGCACTTGTTGGGATGAGCACTGGGCGCTGTTTGTAAGCGATGAATCATGGGAATCTACCCCCAAAGCCAAGAGCACACCGTATACATTGTATGTCAGCTGACTTGACAATAAATTATATTGAAACACACACACACACACACACACACACACACACACACACTCGCAAACAGTACTGTGTGTGTGTGCACCATCAGAAAATCACAGATGAACATAATCCTAATTAAAACCAAGATTCTTATCCAGTCTGGCTCCTAAGCTAATGTTCTTTCCATCTTCCAGTACTGGTAAAAATTGGGCTTTTGTTCTTTTTTAAACAAGTAACACTTCAAGAAGTGAGTGAGACTAGGTTGGTTTATTAATTACAAGATATTCTCTTCATTAGCATTCATGAGAAAAAACAAACTATTTGCCCAAAGGCACGATCAGTCTTACATCATTAGTGGAAAAGGGAAGCATGTGGATCCATTTGCATCTCGAGCACATTCACTGTGCTGGAATGCCCCCCATGACGGGAACGTGGATGTGGTGCCCGGGGTAAGCGGATGACTGACTGCCACCAGGCGTGGCAAGAACCTAAGGCTTGTGAGACTGGGTGCTTTTGCTTTCTTTATTTCCCCATCGTTAAAATATGCTTGAGTCACTCATGGAAAAATTAGAATAAAAAGGAAAACTGAAGGAATGTCCTTGAGATTAAAATGAAAACTACAGTGCTATGCATATCTCTAGACGCCGGTGACAATGGGATTTGTGTCACTGTGGTATCAGTGAAATTCCTGTGTAGTTGGACCAGCTCTAGGTGTATCTCCCTCCCCTCCACCCCGGCTCACTAATAGCTTGTCTTCTTAGAAAGAAAATGCCATTAAGTTAGTACGCGTTCTTACTGTCTGTGACCTCTGGATCAATCCCACGGGATTATGACTAAGACACAAATCAAACATTTCAATTTGCTTTTTAGACTGGTAAGCACCGATGTCGTGTAATTCTTCTTAGAGAGCTATAAATAATTTGAGAAAATGTCAAGGTGCTGCTTGAAAACGCCACCGCGTCATGGTTTTCTTTTAATCCGAATTTCCGTTGGTGTGAAAAATGAGTGGGAAAGAGGGAGGCGGTGTTAGGAGCCAATATGGGCTCCCTGACGATGGAATGACCAGGAGGCCAGGCTCCGGAAGGCAGGGATGGAAACAGGAGGCCGCCTGCTCTCGCCCCACGAGCACGGGTCTCTGTAAAGGCAGGTGGGAGTCAGAGGGTAAAACTCTGTGAGGTGGAGGGAGATGTCCAGCATGGTAGACAGGCACAGCGAAGAAGTGGGAATCTCTTCCACGATCTACGGGCCAGATGAGACGTCACTGCCTTCACCCTTACACCTGCTGTCTTCCTGTGGGCAGAGACCACACTGCTTTTGGCAAACAAAGGGCCAGGCTGAGCACAACGTCACCTGCAGACCTGGTAGGCCCCGGGGGACCTGTGGGTGCCTGCCCCCTCCCCCCAGTGATTTCCGTGGGCAAAGTCTTGTCACTGAACAGAGGCATCTTAAAATATACTGTCGTGACAATAAATTTCATATATTAAAAAAAATGAAAATAAAAATAAATTAATTAAAAAATATATATACTGTCGTATCAGTAACTGAACATATGATAGAAATTCTTTTTTCCACTCAGACTGCAGTAAGTAAGATATATATTTTAAACACTTATTTATGTTTAGAGAGAGAGAGAAAGCAAGCATGCACAGGGCAGGGGCAGAGAGAGAGAGAGGGAGAGAGAATCCCTAACGCTGCCTGCACAGAGCCCGACATGGGGCTTGATCTTATAACCTTGGGATCGTGACCTGAGCCAAAACCAAGGGTCAGACGCTGAACTGACTGAGCCACCCAGGTGCCCAGTAAGATATTTTTAAATAAAATCTCTGCCCAATTCTAATGAAACATTTGTCAAATATTGAAATACTCTAGCAGAAAGTATTTTCGGACAAGCAACTTTTGTTTTGACTGAACTTGATCTCTTCGATAAATGAGCAAGGCCTGACACAGATAAGAATTCTTTCCATCTCAACAGCTTATGCGTCATCTTTTCTTTTTGAATGAATTCTATTTGATAAACGCTATTCGACGTATTTGCTAGTAAGACCAGGGCTGAGATACGGGTAATGAGTCGACTGCTCTTTAGACAAAGTGCGATTTCTTGCTCTGCATGATCTCATTCAGGCGTATTCCTCCTTTTGTTTTCATTCCATCAGTTAAGGAACAGAATGCTTCTACATTACGACACATCTCAGCATCAACCATTAAGAATGACAGGATATAGGAAACAACATGAAATCTGGACAAATGACACCACGTAAGTAACACTGTATTACCTGAAAGTAATCTGAACTCTAGATGACCGTAAGGTAATGTGTTCCCAAACCTGGTCTACAACCTGGACTCGGGTCCCTGGAAGAACCCTGGGCCCCACTCTAGACGCCATTAACCAGCATCTTTTGGGAAGTGGCTTCACAAGATCTATTTCTAGTAACCTTTCCAGGAACTGTCATGCACACTGAGCGGGACAGCCCTCATTCCCGTGTGATGTTACCCTCCAGCCTCCTCCCTAATCTGCACTTTAGCAACCGGATTATCCTGCTCTTCGATCGCCTTTGCCTATTCTGGGTTGCCTTGGCTCCTTCTCTATTCCCTTGCTAAAAATACAGAACGACAATTTAATTGAAGGAAATAAGGAAAATACTCTCATTCAGTCATTCAATTAGTTATGTATTCAAGGACTATTTAGGGAGCATTGATTTTATGCTAGGGGCTAGATGTTGAGTCTACTGGGCTTAACGGACACGATCCTAGTGGGTGAGAAGACATTAAACCATAGAAAGGTATACAAATTCAAATTACGATGTGTGCTATGACGGGGGAAACAAATCGGAGTCCTAGAAAATAGAAGGATAGGAGGACCCTGTCTTAGCCTGTGGATGGGGATGGTCAAGGAGCATCCCTTTGAGCTGAGTCCCAGTCAACATCCCTTTGAGCTGAGACTCTGTGTGTGTGTGTGTGTGTGTGTGTGTGTGCGCGTGTCGCTGCTCTAGGTAGAGGGAATAACGTGTGCAGAAGCACTGAGTCGAAAGAGAACTATCCGCAGAATTTTAAGAGCTAATGTGGTTTTGGGCCCAATGGGAAGGGAATCCACTCATTGATTTTCCATAACAGGACTGGATGTACACAATGGAGTCATCTCCTCATCTCAGACGGCTCCAGACAGAGCTTTTAAAACAGCTGAAGAGGCAGGCCGGGGTAACCAGGGTCAGGGATCACCAGGTCTCCAAGGTGGCTGGATGGGCTCCCCTTTCCTGCACATTTCTGGTCCCCCAATTTCTAACTTACATCCTGACTGATTTCCCCTCTCTGGCAGTCTGAAAAGTCAACATTGGGCCACTGAAGTGGGGTACACAGGAGGGCCCTGCCATCAGAGAAACACTTTGGCCCCTCTCTGCACCCCAGGCCAGGAGGAGCGCCCTGCAGGGCTGGTGAGTTGGGAGAAGAAGTCCACTGGCTCTGCTCCTCTGTCCCTGAGGATCTACCTGCCCTGAGACTTCCAGTTTGCTGTCCGTACAGTAAGGCAGATCGGAAGTGTGGCACAGTGGTCAGGTCCCTGCCCTTGGAGGGTTGTCTGAAGTTTCCCATGCTATCTGTGACTTGCTGGGTAACTCCTCTAATTCTGAGGGACAAGATGTTTGGGCAGGTCCAAACTGTACCCTCCACTTGGCTTTTATCAGGAATACAGATGTTATTTTGAGCTGTCCCTACCTGACTCCTTTTTCTCCTTTTCACTGGTTCTGAACTTGGCTGGGAAAAAAGTGGTATTTCCTGGGTCCCCTAAGATCCCACTAGGGCTCCTTGGGACACGGTGTGAGGACCCCAAATCCAAGGACACCATCTTCATAGTACTTATTACCTTCTAACTGGGTGCAGAAGACCTCTGACGACCTGGCTTAGGTGTTCCTGATTTTCATGGAAACTGGTATTTGTTAAGTACGCCTATCGTTGAAATCACCAAAATAAAATATATAATGGTGTAGTCAAAGTCATATTCATAGGGTGATTGTGAGGATGAACTGAGTTAATGGGAATAAATGGACTGTGCAATCTGTGTGCATCAGCTAGGAGTTATTAAAATAAAAAAGAGACTCTTAAATATAAGCTCTTTTCATGATAATAATATACCAATACATATATTCAGTGATTTCCTCGATTATAATGAAATAATCAATCTATCCTAATAATGCATATAAGAACATTTTTGTTATTAAAGTGAAAAACTGAGGATACATAATAAAATATTTTCAAAAAGAAATAAATTTACTTGCTGAATAAAGAATTTCTCACATAGTAAATGGTTAAAAGGCACAGTATTAGATTAGGCTCAAATATTCTTATCTTTTTCTTATGTCCTCAGTTACTTAAGATATATCAATGTCCAGCAACACAAAGAGTCAAAAATTAAATATGTCTTCAATAAGAAGTGGTTACAAATATAAATCATCAAGAAAATTCATTTAGGTACTTTTAGAGTTTTCTCTCGGTTTTCTTTCTGGTTGTCAATATCTAGCAAAAGAGAAATGAAACACTCTGAATCGTGGATAACACTGTATTCACTGTCTACTGCTATGTAACAAACTATCGGGAATGTAGCAGCTTAAAACACTGTGTGTTTCTTCTGTCTCAGTTTCCCTGGGTCAGGATTCTGGGCGCTGCTCAGGGTCTCGCACAATCGCGGCTGAGGGATCAGCTAGGCGGGGTTCCTTTCTGGACTTGGGGTTCCCCTCCAAGCTGTGGGGTTGTTGGTAGCATTCAGTTCCTTGCAGGAGAGGGAACAAGGTCTCCATGCTGCCAGGGGCCACTCTCAGCCCCTAGTGGCTGCCCCTCCTCCTCGCCACGGGGCCCCTCACAGACCCTCTCAACATGCCAGCTCAGGCCTTCAAGGCCAGCGGGAGAATCTCTCACGAGAGGGCTGTCTTTTAAGGCCATTTACCTGATTGAGTCAGGCCTCCCCAGGATAATGTCTCTCCTCACTAACTCAAAATCACTGATTTGGGCCATTAATCGTATCTGCAAAGTGCCTTCACCTTTGCTACATAATGTGACTTAATTCCACCACTTCTGCCATATTCAATTGAAATCACAGGTCCTAGAAGCAAATCACAGGTCCTGCCCACGGTCAAGGGGAGGGGATTATACAGAACACGACACCAGGGCTGGAGGTCATGGGAGCCTTCTTACAATTCTGCCCACCACAAGCATAAACCAGGTAGTTTGAAAAAAAAAAAAAAAAAGATATTTAACCATATAAAGCCATGGTAGGGATTGTCTTCATTAGCTTTTCATACATAATCGAACACAGTCTAGATTGCCATGGAGCCGGTGTGCCATGTTCAACATTCACTACCCATCCAAAGCAAGGAAAGCAAGATCACGAGTCTTGATCCGCCAAAATGAGACAATAGTACTTATTGAAAATCCACGAGGAAAGCACCTGAGAAAGCATCATCAAAGTTTACATCAGGAAGGACTTAGGTATCATCCAGTATTCATCAAGTATTTTAGAGATGAAGAAAACAAGTCATTGAGAGAACAACGTATTCAAGTTTTCATATGCAGTGAGCACCGGTAAATTTTCTTCAGATTTTAAGAGTTTATAAAATGCCATAGTTAACAAATGGAGGCGTTAGAAAATATCACTAAAGGGACGCCTGAGTGGCTCAGTTAAGCATCCAGACTTCGGTTCAGGTCATGATGTAACGGTTTGTGAGTTCGAGCCCCGCGTCGGGCTCTGTGTTGACAGCTCGGAGCCTGGAGCCTGCTTTGGATTCTGTGTCTCCCCCTCTCTCTCTGTCCCTCCCCTGCTCACTCTCTGTCTCTGTCTCTCAAAAATCAACCTTAAAAATTTTTTTTAAAGAAAAAGTTCTTTTAGACATGACTCCCAAAGCAAGGGAAACAAAAGCAAAACTATTGGGACTTCATCAAAATAAGGGGTTAATATCCAAGGTATGTAAACAACTTATGCAACTCAACACTGAAAAACAAACAATCCGATCACAAAATGGGCAGAAGAGACGAGCAGACGTTTTTCTAAAGAAGACATCCAGATGGCCGACAGACACATGAAAAGATGCTCAACGTCACTCCTCAGCAGGGAAATACAAATCAAAACCACAGTGAGATACTACCTCACACCTATCAGAGTGGCTAAAATTAACAACTCAGGAAACAGCAGATGTTGGCGAGGGTGTGGAAAAAGGGGAACCCTTTTGCGCTGTTGGTGGGAATGCAAAATCGTGCAGCCCCTGTGGAAAACAGTATGGAGTTTCCTCAAAAAATTGGAAACAGAACCACCATACGATCTAGCAATTCCAGTACTGGGTGTTCACCCAAAGAAAAGGAAAACGCTAATCTGAAAAGGTATATGTGCCCCTACATTCATTGCAGCATTATTTATAATAGTCAAGATATGGAAGCAGCCCAAGGGTCCACTGATGGATGAAAGAGCAAAGAAGATGTGGTACATACAAGGGAATATTATTCAGCATAAAAAAGAACGGGACCTTGTCATTTGCAACAACATGGATGAATCCAGAGGGTATCACGCTAAGTGAAATAAGTCAGTCAGAGAAAGACAAATACCATACAGTATCACGCATACGTGCAATTTAAGAAACAAAACAAACGAACAAAGAAAAACAGAAACTAACCGAAAACTAGGCTCTTAACTACAGAGAACAAACAGACGGTTACCGGAGGGGAGGTGGGCAGGGGGATGGATGTAATGGAGGAACGGGATCCAGAACACACTCAATGCGATGAGCACTGCGTAATGTGTATAACTGTTGAGTCTGCAAAGGGCCTTACAGGTTACTTACAGGTTACTATATTGTAATCTGAAACTAATATAACACAGTATGTTACTTATACTGGAATTAAAAAAATAATAATTAAATAATAATTTTTAAAAAACACAAAAAACTGTCACCTACCAACCTGGAGAAGCCTGCCTCTTTCTTTGGTCTCCCCCTGCCTTCGTGTTTGGGGGCCAATTTCAGATTCACCCGGGTAGCTCCTGAGAGGGTCAAGAACCAATATAGAACTGTAAGCTTAATTCTGATATTCAATACTACAATTCTGCTCTGATTGTTTATATCCTTTTTTACCCCCAAATAAAAAGTACCTAAAGAAATTTAACTTTCAGGGTTAGTGTGTTTTTTTTTTTTCTTTTTAAGCTTGGATTCTTTCATCTTATCTTGTTAAAATTACATTCATTGAATGCACTAAAATATTTTCTACACAAATAAATAAATAACCATAAAGGTTTAAAAAAATCCATGCGGGTCATTAAAAATTAAAGATGCCTTGTTTTGACATACTTACTGATAAGACTCATGGATGTCATCTTATAACCATGCACACTAGAACTAAAACTAATATTGTATATTAGTTTTATGGAAAGAAAGTATAAAAAGGAAAAACGGAATTAGCCACTTTATTGCACTGATTTCTTTTAATGTCCACATTCCTAACTGATTTAGTTATGATCGTGGCCAACACAAAATATTCTAGAACCTTTATGGTTAGCATCAGTTGCTACAATGTCCTAATATTACTTTATATTCAACAGATGTCATACGTGGCAATTATGTAAAATTCTCCTACACGAAGTTACAGTGCTAAGAGTGGAACTCATTGGTGAGATACTCATGATCTGGGGTCTTTGTGATGCGTGTCGGGCACATAAAGGCTGTTAAAGGCTTGGTTTCACGGAGTTCAGATTAGTTCCCTTGTCAACACTTAACTTCTGTTTGATGTCTCGATATTCTTTGACATCCTTGTGTTTTCACTTTGTAATGTTTTACTTGTCTTCCCCCATAATTTGATCTTGGCATTTTTAAATATATTACCCATAGTTGATTTTACTGTTTTCTATAGAGAAATATTAAAGTATGAAGAGTGGACAAGGGGACTGGAATGATCGTATGTGTAAGATAATAAACCTTCCATTGCTACCCACTGGGGATCTAAGCAGAGAAAAGTCTTCTAAACTTTGCTAATTTGGGAAGTTATGGTTTTCAGTCTATCGAGACTAATGACTGTGTAGGTGACTGCATTCAGGTAGAGAATTAGAAACTAGCTGTTGCATGTTAAAAATTCTATAGTTTTCTGCAAATGTTGAGAGCTCTAGCTGATTTTATCATTTTGGTGCCAAAGCTCATGAAAGGGTTCTTTTATAGTCCTGTTACTTCCTTGGCATGTATGTATTCAAAGAAGGATATTAGTTTACAGATGAATAAAATAAAAACAAAACTGCAATCTTCTATACAGAGAAATCTTTCAAACTAGGAAAAAAATGAAAGGATAAATTAACTTATAGTATGTAGGGAGTATTTCCAAAGCAAGGGATTAAGCTCACCCACAGATGAGAACTATATCATTTACAGCATCTCACTTTGAGGAGAATGACCTAAAGTCTACCCATCGTCTTTCGGTCAAACCCTGGCACTTTCTGCAGAATAATCTTTTTGTGCATCTTGCCTTTCGATCCATGAACGTGTGTTTGTTCACCTTATTTTGTTGAAAGGCAGCACTGAAGCACCCTGAATTAGCAACAGGTTCCTGAATGTCGAAGAAAATGCCATGCGTGCTGACCGTATCTCGCGAGAAAGTGCGGGCTAGGAACAGGGGCAGCAATGGCAAGGAAACATTTGCTGGTCTCTGGGGTTAGCCATCCTAACTCGAAGTGGACTCAGCTGCTGGCACAATTTGGGTTAATGTAATCAAAATCTATAACGCCCAAAACTTGTTTTCAGTGCTACAATATAAGGCAAGAGCACAAAGTAGATACACTGTCACTTTACATTCACATACAGTCTATAAAATTAATTCACACACATTTCTAATATAATGCACAACTTTATTCATTCAGGATATATTTACTGAGTGCTAAGCATGTGCCAAGATGATTGACAGAACTCACGGTCCCTGATGCCAAGGGACTATTAAAATCTGGCCTCCCTAGTAAATTTTCTCTCCACATTCCGCATAACTGAAGGGCGCACTGCATGTGAGTGGAGGGCCCTCTAGTCAGGAGGCATCCGAGAGATCCCACAGTTTATCATCTGAGGACTCCAACCTCAGCTAACTGTCCCCAAAATATTAAAATAAAAAATTTAAATTTAGAGGGGGTCCTGGCTGGCTCAGTCGGTTAAGCATCTGACTTCGGCTCAGGTCTTGATCTCATGGTTCGTGAGTTGGAGCCCCGCGTCGGGCTCTGGGCTGACAGCTTGGAGCCTGGAGCCTGCTTCGGATTCTGTGTCTCCCTCTCTCTCTGCCTCTCCCCCTACTCGTGCTCTGTCTCTCTCTTTCTCTCTCAAAAACAAACATTAAAAAATTTAATTTATAGATAAAATGAAGATGATGTACGACACATTAATAAAGGTGTCCAATGGAACAAAATACTATTGTGATAGCGTAAAAATATTGTTTTTGTAAATTTTAAAGAAGAAATGACTACTTCTGTTTGGCTAATTTAAATATATTTAGGTATTTTTAATAGTTAAATATAATTTATAATAACAATGTATAATGTTTATATTAAATAACATATTTTAAGGCATTTAAAAAAATTTTTTTTAATGTTTATTTATTTTTGAGACAGAGAGAGACAGAGCATGAACGGGGGAGGGTCAGAGAGAGGGAGACACAGAATCCGAAACGGGCTCCAGGCTCTGAGCGGTCAGCACAGAGCCCGACGCGGGGCTCGAACTCACGGACCGCGAGATCATGACCTGAGCCGAAGTCAGACGCTCAACCGACTGAGCCACCCAGGCACCCCTTAAGGCATATTTTGATTGGGTTGGTATATTACTTCTTTGAATACATGAAAATGTAAATATTTATTTAAGTCAACGAAATAAATAATGTGCCTACTGGCCACAGAGCAGTGGCAGGAAGGAAATACTTGCCTAGAAAGAGAAAGAGAGTCGTCAGTGGAAGGCATTTCACACTGCAAGCTACAACGACTGTTCTTGGAGAGAGTCCTTGCCTGGATCACACCTTCAAGATGCATGCGAGGAACAGATTCACCTACAGGTGACGGTCATTGCGGTATTTTTGTCACCATGACTATCTAGCAAAAATTGGATATTCTATATTAAATGAATATTTTTTCAAAAAGTACACAGAAATATCATCAGAGCATACAACATTACCCAACAATCTAGAAAACATCAGGATGTGTAAACTTGAATCTGAATTCCTTAGGACTGCTGGTATTTCATCTACTAAATGTGTTGCTAAGTGTTGAAGCATGAAGCTGTGCATGAATTTATTAATTTATTGTATTTTAAAGTAAAGTTTTTTTAAACAAATGAGAAGGTAGCATCTGGATGGTTATTATTTATGGATTAATGAGATTAGGAAAACAGGATTCATAAAATTTTACAAATTATTGAATAATCATTACGCAATTTTGACTCAAACCCAAGATTGGCACAATTTTCTCACGTGTAGACATAATGACTAATAAAAAAAAAATTGCAACAGAAAAACAAAAAACCCAACACACTATAGTTCATAGTGAAATTAAGAAAACGTAGAGTATGGGGGCGCCTGGGCGGCTCAGTGGGTTCAGCATCCCACTTCGGCTCAGGTCGCGATCTCATGGTTCGTGAGCCGGTGCCCCAAACGGGGCTGGCTGCTGTCAGCGCTGAGCCCACTTCGAATCCTGTGTCCCCCCTTCTCTGTCCCTCTCCCGCTTGCGCTCTCTCAAACATAAACATTAAAGAAAGAAAAGTACGAGTATTTTGCCGCGAGACCATCCTGATCCAGACAGAAACAAACATCAAGGACACTAAAGGAGGCTTCTACCAATACAATATGGATAAAGTGATCCAACAAACAGAAGAAGAACATGCTTGCCAGGAAAGGAAGACGATACTTACTGGGGAAAACCACATCACTTTCAGAATCCAAATCGTGAGAGCAAAATTCACAAGGAGGATGATGAGTAAAAGGAGAACAAATAAGTAGAGGCAGCGTTTTCTCCAGCCATAAATGCCAATTTTGTAGACACACGGGTTCTCTGGCCTCTGCACGTGGGTGCCTTCTGTGGCTGTAGTGTACTGTTCACGGACCATCTGCCATGTCGTAGGGGGAAGGTGGGAGATGGGACGGCGGGGGGAGAGGGAGACAGACAGAGAAGGAGAGAGAGAAAGGGAGAGAAGGAG
>NW_026057576.1:3687479-3735738 GCF_023721935.1 Panthera uncia | reverse complement strand
AGGAGAGGAAGGAGGGGGAGAGAGGGAGAGAGAGAAGGAGAGAAAGGGAGAGAAGGAGAGAGGGAGGAGACAAAGGAGGGGGAGAGAGGGAGAGAGAGAAGGAGAGAAAGGGAGAGAAGGAGTGAGAGAGGGAGGAGACGAAGGAGGGGGAGAGAGGGAGAGAGCAGAAGGAGAGAGAGAAAGGGAGAGAAGGAGTGAGAGAGGGAGGAGATGAAGGAGGGGGAGAGAGGGAGAGAGAGAAGGAGAGAAAGGGAGAGAAGGAGAGAGGGAGGAGACGAAGGAGGGGGACAGAGGGAGAGAGCAGAAGGAGAGGAAGGAGGAGGAGAGAGGGAGAGAGACAGAGAAGGAGAGAGAGAAAGGGAGAGAAGGAGTGAGAGAGGAAGGAGAGGAAGGAGGGGGAGAGAGGGAGAGAGGGAAGGAGAGAGAAAAAGGGAGAGAAGGAGTAAGAAAGGGAGGAGATGAAGGAGGGGGAGAGAGGGAGAGAGACAGACAGAAACAGAGAACTTGTTTGTCAATACTGATTTACTAAAAGTCCAACAAAATAACACCTTCTACCCCAATAATAAATTTCTAAAATGAAAATGATTTTTAAAAAGAACTGAACATTACTTTGAAACATGTCACTGTTTCAAGCATGCAAAATAGTTTAGATATGGCAAATCCATCTGAAATCCAGTGGCCATATTTTCAGATTTTAATCAATAAATTCTATATATATGTATATAGATATAGATATAGACAACTTTCAAAATTCTGCACAGTTAAACTTAGAATGGAAGCATTAACCTAAAATAATCAAGTAATCAAGTTTTTAAAGGACTCAGTGGGTGGAAAATCAAGCTGATACCTGTATGTCTTTTTAAAATCCAATTACTTAGTTGTTAAGCCAAATTATTAAGCCACGTCTTTCTACAGTCGCTAAATTACTCAGAATTAAAAAGGCTCTTGTCAAGATACCCACCACAGTAATTTTTTGCCCATAATAAATTTCTTTGGTATTCACCTACTTCCAAGAATGATCAGAATGTACACGTGCATGCAAATGGTTACAAGTACCCGCTGTTTTATGTACGTTCGCGCAAGAGTTTTCATAACCATTTCAACTCCATGACGAGATTTAAGAAAATAGCCAGTATTCCGCTTTCCACACTTTCCACTTTTGCTTTTAATTTATGAAGGGAAGAGGACAGATAATGAAGACCTTCCTGACTGTACATGCGGTAAAACGACGAATCAGAACAGAAAATCTTCTCCTCTGGGATTTTGTTTCTTCTTCATGCAACGGTCTTACGTTTATTTTTAGGGATGGTTTGGAGGTGTCCTTATTCAAGTAAGTCACAGTCTGAAATAACTCTTTAAATCTCCTTCTCGCTCAACAACTGGCATTTTCCTGTGTTGTGATTATATAAAACTATGCTATTCAGCACACGGGATTTGCAGATCCGCAGGACGGACCGTCTACGTTATTCGAAACCTCAGGGCTTACTGGTTCCACACTGGTGTAACTTCCCTGCTCCTTGGCTTGAGCTCCTGGGCCTTCCTGACTCAGGGCCCACCCCACCCCACCCCACCCCACCCCACCCCCGCCGTTGCTCCCCAGTCCCAGGAGCGACGCTTGCTTCTTCTCTTTTCCCTCCAAACCTCACATCGCCTCAGCTCGGCCTTAACCCCCATCCTGAATCTGTCCACCCCTCTGGCTGGTGGCCACCCTAGTCGGGCCACCACAGACTCTCTCGTCTGTACCACTGTTTCCCTCCAGAAGCCATTCTCCACCCAGAAGCCAAATGTGCAAGATGTAAGCAAGCTGTGTCGTTCCAGACCTTCAGATGGCTTTCCCCCCCAAAACTGAGAACATCTGAACTCCTCGATCACCGGGCAGACCCTGCGTGAAGGGTCTCTGCGTACTTCTTCGACATCATCCACCACCATTTTACCTTCTCCTCTCCGGCTACTCCTTAACAGACCGGGTCATCTCACCCCAGGACCTCCATCCCGGGCGTCGCGTCCACCTGAAACACGCTGCGTGCGGGCTCCTTCTTAGCCTTCAGTCATTTGATCGCATGTCATTTCCTCAAAGAAGCCTTCTCCGGGCACGCGGTCCCCTGCCATTGCCTTACCCTCTTACGCTTCTTTCGGAGTGTTTGCCGTCATCCGAAATAATGGTGGCAACTCCACAATTTCTGTGAAGCGTGGGCTAACAGACCGCAAGTGGATCGGGAAGGGTGGCCAGAGTGTCTGAATTTATAGCCAGTGTACCACTTTACACCATCGCTCCAGATCCGTGAAAAGAGCAGCTTTCCAAGAACGTGTGTACGCACACAGAGTTTCCAACTGCTACACGTTTCTATTCCTATATATAGTTTCCTATTGCTGCTGCAACACATTATCACAAACCTAGAGGCTAAACCCAACACAATTTCAGTATCTTACGGTTTGGGAGGTCAGAAGTCTGAAAATGGGTCTGTGGGGGCTAAAAATCCAAGTGTGGGGAGGTCTGTAATCCTTCTGGAGGAGCCAGGCAAAATCTGCTCCTTCCTCCTTCCAGCTTCCAGGGCTGCCCACACTCCTTGGCTACAACCTCTATTTATGTTGCCGTGGCTCCTGACTCTGACCCTCCTGCTTCTCCGTCCTAAGGACCTTTGTGATTACAGCGGGCCCACCTCGGTAATCCAAGATAATCTCCCCATCTCAAAGGCCTTAACATAATCACAACTGAACCATTCCTTTTACCATGCAAGGTTCCAGGGATTAGGACATGGCCATATGTGGGGGTCATTATTCTGCCTCTCATAGGAAGCTTTTGTTCCCACTTACATAAGATGGGGAAGACTTTAATATCCATTTAAGACAATTTTGCTGTGGCTTACGGGACAGACAATAGCAATTCTGTTACGAGGGTAGCCCTTAAATCCCTCTTACTCGTCCTGGGAATCTGTTTTATTTGATTATTCACTTGTTTACTGACTCCCCCCTCCTCAGAACGTAAACTCTATGTGAGCCTTTTCATTGCTGTGCCCCTAAAACAGGGTAACTGACAAATAATAGTGACACAATAGAAGCCTTAAGGGAATGAGTGAATGGATGAAAAAATAGAAAGAAAGAACGGCGCCCGGGTGGCTCCGTCGGTTAAACGTCCGACTTCGGCTCAGGTCATGATATCACGGTTTGTGGGTTCGAGCCCTCAGTCGGGCTCTCTGTGCTGACAGCTCAGAGCCTGGAGCCTGCTTTGGATTCTGAGTCTCCCTCTCTCTCTGTCCCTCCCTGCTCATGCTCTGTCTCTCTCTCAAAAATACATAAACGTTAAAACATTTAAAAAAAATAGAAGTACTGAATCTGACAAACACTAATTGGGCTACCTACCTGCCAGAGATGAGGCTGGTAAATGGGGCTAGATAGATGGAGCGTTTTCTCCGAATTACATCCTAAACAAAACATTCTATGATTTATGCACGCACTGAATCCATTAAGAAAAGAGTTGGCACTTGCGGTCTAACACTCTTCTAAAATAACGATTGTTGATGAGGAGCTAATTCCAAAGGGGACCCAGGCTAAGTAGGTAAAAATAAAACATGCAGTCTCTGCTAAAGCATTTCAGAAAAGACCTGTTGGAAAGAGGACTTCTAACATGAGGTCTCTAGGATTTTATTACTGAAAGAATACTAACAAGGATAAACTACATAAAGACTGGAAAAACGGTCTTATCAGAAGGGACGAGCCACCAGCCTGGGGCTCCTGAGGACAGTGATGATGTCTTACCACCGTGTGCTCTGGCCAACGGCAGGTGCTTCACAAATATCTACAGCCCCAGCTCCATTTCTCCACTCCTCCCTCCGGCAAAACTCCTTGAGTGGGTTGACCATACCCACTGTTTTTCTAATTCTGTGCCTGCCTTCTCTCCAGAACTCGCTTCCAGACAGGCTTTCACACCGGCCACCCATTGAACTTGCTCTGGTAAGCTCATCAAGGGTCTCCATGTTGCTAAGCAAAGTGGGCTCACACGACCCAGGGTTAGCACATGCCAAATAGTCATTGCCTCCTCTTCCGCTAGGGTTCTGGAAACCCCACTTGCAATGGCGATGGCCGCTCATTCTCATTTGCCGTGTCCTCATCATCTCTGAGCCACAGGCTCAGCCCCGAGATTACTCCCCCTCTTCATTTGAATTTACCCCCAGTTGTGGATGCGTCTTTAAGCTGAGGACTCCTAGTTCCTAGCTACGGCTCACCTTGAACTCAAGATTCCCCAACTGGGAATCTCACGTTGCACATGTCCTGACCTCATCTCCCCAACCTGCTCCTTGTAAAACTGTCCCCATCTCGCTGAGTGGCAACTTCGTTCATTCTTCAAGGTGCTCAAGTCAAGGGGCACCTGGGTGGCTCAGCCGGTTAAGCATCTGACTCTTGATTTTGACTCAGGTCATGATCTCCCAGTCGTGGGATCTAGCCTCGCGTGGGGCTCTACACTGACAGCGCAGAGCCTCCTTGGGATCCTCTCTCCCGCTCTCTCTCTCTGCCCCTCCCCTGCTTGTGCTCTTTCTCGCTCTCTCAAAACAAATAAACTTTAACAAGTTGAGAAAAAAGATGCTCAAGTCAAAAATCTTTAAGTTGTTCTTAATCCCTTTCTTTCTCCATACCACATGCAATCCATCAACGACTCAGTGAATCAAAGTGCTGCCAATAATCCGGATCTGACTGCGTCTCACCATCGGTCACCCGGCCGACTGCAGCTGCCACCTCGCAGTTCTCTGCTTCTATCCCAAATCTCCCACAGTCCATTTCCAACACGGGGGCCAGAGAGGTCCTGTGAAAGCATCGACTGGGTCACCGACCACCTCTCCATAAAATCCTCCTGCGGCTTTCCATTCCACTCAGAGTAAACCCCGACATCCTCAGCCTGACTGGCAGGGCCCATCCTGACCTCGTCCTCTACCGCTCTCCTCCTTAACTCCTGGCTCAGTCACACCGGTCTTACTCACCCGCGCACCTTCCAAGCCTGAACTCTGGAGTTGCGATGCCCTCTACCTGGAAGCCGGGAAGGTCTTTTCCCAGATAATGGCTGGCGTCTCCCTCACATCACTCAACTCCCTGCTCAAAGAGCATTTATCAACCGGCCTTCCCCGGTCACCTGATTTAAATAACCCTCCGCTCTCACCACTGCATATTTCTCTCCGCTCCTTCTTGCTTTATCTTTATTTTTTTTTTTTACCATAGCACTTAACTCTACATGACATACTACATACCTTACTGACTTACTTTACTGTAAAGGCTCACCTCAGCGCATAGAAGCCCCCAGAAGGCAGGGCTCTCAATTGTTTCGTTATTTTCTTGTATCCCCGGGTGCCTAGAGCAGTGCCTGGCACGTAGTATGCCCTTGATAAACATTTGCTCAATAAATTGAGTATAAACGTTGAATGCACAGATACCCAGATAATTTAAATGTACAACAACAACAAAAATACGTTGAGAGTTACTTCAGAGTTCCCTCAACTGTTTATATTTAGTAAGTGGAAACCCACTCACAACGGACTAGGTTAGCGTGACCAGCTGTCTGCTGCGAGAGAGAAGGCGGGCTCTACCCTACAATCTCTGGAGGGTCTCCCAGGAGAGAGGAAACCGGGGAAAGTGCTCTGTTTAGTCTAGGAGTCACCCCACGTTTGCACCCCTGCTTTGCTGACGGCCCAAGGAAGAGGCCGGACCCCGTTTCCTCAGCAGACCATACCGACTCCAGGCTGACTCTCAGAAGCCAGTGACCTGCTTTCTGGTCCTTCCAGACTCGAGCTGTATTTACCAAAGCCACGACCTCTCCTTTCGAATCTGTTTTCCCGGTTGTCGTTCTTACTCTATCGCGTTTTGCCATTGCCCACTTTACGTATTTTGGCCAAGCGGGTATCGCTATTTCTCAGTGCTGACTATGACGCAGAAAGCGAGGACTTTATTCTAGACAGGCATGATGTAAGTGGCCAGGCGGAACACTCAACTTAAATTTTCTTCTAAAGAGTCGATTTTGTTATTTAATAAATTATTAGCTTACAGTCCTCATAGCTCATAGTGGTTTTCATTTTTTATTTGACACCGTGTATTAAATTTTTGCCAGAAGAGACTCTCAGAGGCTATCTGCTTTGGCTAGCTTCCTTCAGATATTTATTATAATCAGCATTGGGAAGGATACCAATTCTTCAGGACTCTGAAGTCAGACAACAGCAAGGTAGCATTCATGTTGGCGGGAAAGTGCACTGCGACAAGGCAGAGCACTTTGTGATTTATTTATAAGCCTTGTACAAAAACATTAATGAAATGATGCTTTATCTTAGAACTTAAAATTTATAATCCAAGATAAGGAATTTTGAGTTTTACTACATCTTGAATAAAAATTACCTTCATAGACCGCTTTAGTTTTTTAAATAACTTATGTTATCATTCAAAAATGAATTCCCTGGGGTGTCTGGGTGGCTCAGTCTGTTAAGCATCTGACTCCGGCTCAGGTCATGATCTCGCGGTCCGTGGGTTCGAGCCCCGCGTCGGGCTCTGTGCTGAAAGCTCAGAGCCCGGAGCCTACTGTGGATTCTGTGTCTCCCTCTCTCTCTCCGCCCCTCCCCCATTCGCACTCTGTCTCTGTCTCTCAAAAAAGCAAATAAACATTAAAAAAATTTTTTTTTAATTACACCTCTTTTCCTGTTAACCTAATCCTCAAAGTATGTTGATGGTGGTATACTTAATTTTGATGGGTTTTAAGTGCTTCTCTCAAATGTGGTTATCAACATTTTAGTTTTTATTAAAACTTTTTTTAATGTTTATTTATTTTTAAAGGAGAGAAAGTGGGGGAGGGGCAGAGAGAGAGGGAGACAGAATCTGAAGTAGGCAGGCTCTGAGCTGTCAGCACAGAGCCCCACACGGGGCTCGAACTCAGGAACTGCAAGATCATGACCTGGGCTGAAGTCAGATGCTTAACCTACTGAGCCACCCAGGCGCCCCAGTTATCAACATTTTAATAGATAGAGAATCAAATATGAAGCATTAGAATACATTTTTTCATAAGTATCAGTTTTTATCTGCTTTGAATTAATGGTTCCCTATTTATTATTGAAAATAAAACCACATCATGGACAGGAATTCTGTCTTCTGTATTCTTTGATTCTTGTCATGGGACATAACGTAGTGAACTGAGCATTGTGTCTACTAAATAAATGTTGTTAAGTGGCATTCTTAATTTCAAACATCATTTATTGACACGCCTAATTTGGACAGGCTGTTGCCAGGAGTTTGAGACACAGAGATCATAAACCCCTGGAAGATGCTGAAAAGAAGCTGCTATGATGCGATTTTTAAAAAGATGGTTTTGAAAAGAACTAAACAGACCCTTTAGAAACGAGAAACTCAGTTATATTTTAAAATTCGAAAAGGAGTTATATAGCTTAAAGCTATAAGACATACAAAATATATGTCTTCTCTGTATCTAACAGATCACATCCAGCCGAAAAGAAAATCGGTATAGAAGATAAATCTCAGAAAACACGACAGCGTTCGACTTTGCAAACGTAGCCTTGCTGCAGAATTAATGAACTCACGCCAGTGAGGGCCGGTCTACAGGCTGTGGGCTAAGAGTCCAGAGGGCGGCAGAGAATTCAAATCCATCCTTCCAGCTAGCACTTCTCGGTAGGGCAACTGCTGGGAGTGATGCTGAGACTCTGGGCCTGCACAGCGATCCCCAGAAGGAAGGGAAGGAGGACGCAGCAGTGACTCCAAGAATCTCCCAGCTCACCTGTTCTGGGACGAGTAATCTGGATTATTGGTGAATGGGGCGCCCTTTACTGGTGCTGCTTATTTGCAGCCTGCACACGTCACCACACATCCTTTGCCCCCAAAAGGAGAGGAAAACTTCAGCCACCCCTCCTTTGACAACAGGGCAGGAGCAGAGGACAGGAGCCATCTGTCATTTATGTTATACATGAACGCCCATAATGACAGGGCACGTTTGCGGGGGGGGGTATTGCTGTAATACTATAGATATAAAATACATACCGGGCAGCTGTAGAAATGCTGGACTTGTATGTGTCTAACAAACGTCTATTCATCTGTGCACATGTAATAAAAACGGGAGAACTTCAGGAAACAGGGAAGGAAGCCCTCATCACAGTGATCTTAGCATACCTCTACGGATAGATCAAGCCCTCTAAAATGAGTGGCGCTACACGAAACCTAGACGACACAACTGAAACGTGTTCAAATGGACACGTATAGAGCCCTATCCCCGAGACTGGGAAATGCTTATCTTCCTCAAGCATATGGGTAACGTTTGCAAAATCCGATAACATGCTAGTTCAACAAGAAAGTATGAAGAAGGGCCAGTGCATCGGCTTCAGACAAATTCTCTGCTCTGGTGATAATACAGTACAATCAGAACTGCACTGCACACTAACGGATAAAACAGAAACCAAAGTCTTTGAAATATGATAAGAGGACGGGGTTGAGGCTTGAGATCATGTTTACTCAGACACACACACATGATTCAGACTGTGTTTTCCAGCCATAACCACAAGGCAAGGCGGGGGGAGGATGTCCAGTGGGCACCAGCTCCTCAGCCACCTCATCTCTCCAAGGGAGAGTCACCTACGTGTTAGGGTTGGAATTCTGACCGCTTTGAGTAAGGTCCTGCCAGGCCACAGGGCATACTGACTGGGGATGGACCACACATCTAATAGCACCCGTCACGTCAACCCAAAAACTGTAGGAAAGTCATTTTTGACACTCTCAAAAACTGCCTTTCATACCATGTAACACAGCTCTAATATCCAGGTGGTGTAACTTTTTAAATTTATTTATCTGACGGAGTGAGACAGCAAGGAGGGGAGGGGGCGGAGGGAGAGGGGGAGAGAGAGAGAATCCCAAGCAGACTCCGCACCATCAGCTTGGAGCCTGACGTGGGGCTCGAACCCATGAGTGGTGAGATCGCGACCTGAGCCGAAACCAAGAGTCGAACACCTAACCGACTGAGCCACCCTCGCCTTGTAATTTCTTACCACACATCTTGTGCTATCATGTTACATCATCTGTTAAAACGATAAGGCATGGACTGAGGTGAGTGGTCAATCGCACGATTATGTAACCGTGGCGGGGGGGGTGGTCAACTGCGCGACTGTGTCACCGAGGCCAGTAGGAGTGATGCGCCCGTGACAGGCAATCGGTGAGTATGCGGTGGACAAATGAATGCATAGACAGTAGGACTTACAGGAGGCAAAGCATAGTTTTGTGCTTCGGTATGAAACATGAGATCATGACAGAGGGCAGACAGAGACAGGAAAGACGATTAGAAGCGTGTAAAGCAAGCCCGCTTTAGGGATAAGTAAATGGAAGCGATAAGTAAATGGAAGGCGAGAAACAAGAGGCATCCAGGACACGTGGGCCACTCTTCCGGGGAAGGAGGAAGATAGTGCGCTTATCGGTTAAAGCGGACTAGGTCGTGACAGCACTGAGAGCCGCAGGCCCAGTTGCACCTCCGTTTGCTTTCAGACTTCTCAAAGACAGCTGCTTCCCACAGAAATTAGCTAACTTCCTGCCTCCCTGCTTGCATTATATACCTCATCACTCGGAACGGGAGCCACGGTTTAGGAGACAAGGAGTTCGGGGACGAGCCCACCCTCACCGATGTGTGACAGAAAGCACGTCAGAACAAGAAACACTCAAGAGCTGGTAGTAAACGGGGGGAACATCTGCCGTAAAGGCAAGGTTGATGCCCTTAAAAACCACAAGTAATCCAGCAACACTTGTGCAAGGCCACGCACGCACATCAGAGAAACTTAACTGACCAGTAATACACGCGGTAAAAAAATTCAGCTTCGCTGTGAGTCCAAGGAGTTCAAATAACCACGAGCACCGGAGCCGTCTACAAAGACTGAGAGAGATTGACAAACTGACAATAGCCAGCATCGGCAAAGTGTTTGAAAAATAACCACGGTACTCCTCTGCTGGTGAGCGGGAGGGGGAACATGACCCTTCTAGAAAGATACTTGGCACTAAGTACCAAGAGCCTCAAACACGCACAGGCATTTCAATTCTAGGAACTTAGTCCAAAGGACCAATTAGGAATGAAAATGAAGATTTGTGTTTCAGGATATCTACGGTAGCATTATCTAGGGTGGTGAAAAACGGACACTAAATAAATAACGAAGACTAACGAGTTCACTGGATTCTCGCACTATGACAGAATTAACGACTTGAAATGAAAAAAAAACATCCCAGGAAAATGCTAATGACCGTGTGTTAAGTGAAAAAGATAGAATTTTGAAAAACATATTAAAATGTATACCCACAGAAAAAAAGATGATGAAATTTAAAAATTGTTAAGACAATTTCCTCAGACTCTTTTTTTTTTTCATTTAAAATTGCATTCCCTAGGGGCACCTGGATGGCTCAGTTGGTTAAGCAATCCACTTTGGCTCAGGTCATGGTCTCACAGTTGGTGAGTTTGAGTCCCACGTCGGGCTCTGCGCTGACAGCTTGGAGCCTGCTTGGGATTCTGTGTCTCCCCTCCCTCTCTGCGGCTCCCCTGCTAGAGCTCTGTATCTGTCTCTCTCACAAATAAACATGTAGGGGCGCCTGGGTGGCTCAGTCGGTTAAGCATCCAGCTTCGGCTCAGGTCATGATCTCACAGTCTGTGAGTTCGAGCCCCGCGTCAGGCTCTGTGCCTACAGCTCAGAGCCTGGAGCCTGCTTCACATTCTGTGTCTCCCTCTCTCTCTGCCCCTCCTCTGCTCATGCTCTGCCTCTCTCTGTCTCAAAAATAAATAAAAACATTTTAAAAAATTAAAAAAATAAATAAATAAACATGTAAATAAAATTTTTAAATGCCTCCCCCAAATGTTGTCAGATTTATAGAATTTATACAAATCTATCTTTTGAGATATGTGTGTGTGTGTGTGCATACATATATATTCCTTTGATAATACTAAAGTTACTAATTAATTTACCATACTCATTTCAACTTTATCACTAGTTAGGATGACCAATTTCAAGAATAGATCTGCTTTATCTTTTCATCAAATTGCTCAGCATTGTAAACCTAAATAGAGCAAAGTACGCGGATCGTAATTATCAATTTCATCCAAAGTTACAATCACACATGCCCGATATTCTACATACATACACAAGTGCACACTCAGATTAAAAGGTCATCAAATTATCCTCTCGTCCTTACACCACGATTGACTCTTAAAATAAAACGGCAAACGTTGCCATTAAAAAAAAGCTCTTTACAAAATACACCAAACCAAGAGAATTAACTGCCCTGTAAGTAGCTAAGAAAGCTAAATGGGAAGAAACCTTTATTTAAATGAATGAGTGACTACAAGGAAAAAGAAAACATCAAACTCACTGTCATTCAAATGTTAGCTAAAAAACCCTGTTTTTTTAAATGTTTATTTATTTTTGTGAGAGAGACAAAGAGAGAGAGAGAGAGAGAGAGAGAGAGGGAGGGAGGAGGGAGGGAGGGAGACAGGGCATGAGCAGGGGAGGGGCAGAGAGGGCGAAGAGACACAGAATCCCAAGTGGGCTCCAGGCGCCGAGCCATCAGCACGGAGCCCAACACGGGTCTCAGAGTCACCGCAACATCATGACCTGAGCCAAAATTGGATGCTTAACCCACTGAGCCACCAAGGCACCCCAAGAAACTGTGGTTTTAAATGTCATGTTTTGTTTCATGGTTCAGATAGAGGCTTATTTTCAAAGCGTTAGGTTTATAAAGGTGGGCAATTCAAATATACTTAGCATTTTGTCCTTGTTTTGATTAAATGAACTCCGAAATCTGAGGCTTTTAGGTGTCATTATATAGTATCTAAGGAGTAACAGTAACATCCAGAAACTGAAGCTGGCAGAGCTCAGAGACGGCAGAGTAATTAAGAACAGCACTCACGTCAGTTACAAGTGCGCCCGTGAAAGTGTCATAACAAAGGCTGCCACATTTGGACACCTCGCTTTTTTTGTTTTAATTTTTAAAAAATTCTTATTTTTTAGAGAGAGAGAGAGAGAGGCAGAGTGTGAGCAGGGGAGGGGCAGAGACACAGAATCGGAAGCAGGCTCCAGACTCTGAGCTGTCGGCACAGAGCCCGATGCGGGGCTCGAGCCCACGAACGTTAAGATCATTCCCTGAGCCGAAGTCAGACGCTCGACCGACTGAGCCCCCTGGGCGCCCCTGGAGAACTAGCTTCTTAACCAGAACCAGGTGTTACTTGGTACCAACTAGGGTCCACTTCTTCGCGGTGCTCATACCTACCGTTAACCTGTGACTTTGTGCGCGCACAGCGAATGCAGAGGGCCAGTGGTGGTTGGCTGCGGTGAGAGCCAAGTTAGTTAACAAAATGTATACTGAGACGCTGCGAGAAGCCCTAAGGCAACCCCGCGTCGCCCTGGGGAAGGTCACTCAGTGGCCTCCCTTGCCCCTGGGACGAAGCTCCACTCCGGGGCTGCATCCCGCCTCTCCAGCCCCATCCCGTCCCATCCCATCCCGTCCCACTGTGCCCTTCTCAGCGCTGACTTCTTCCGATCCCTCAAACAGAACCAGCTTTTCCTATCTTGTAGCCTTCACACGTTGCTCCTTCTGCCCGAATCACGTGGTCTGTGCCACGTGGCTGCCACCTCGGCCGGGACTTAGGCTGACTTCCACCAGCACCCCTTCCGTGTACCTTCCGCCCCGTCGTCATTTACAACCGAGGCCTGCTTATTTCCCTCATTTTCCAGGACGGATAATGCTGCCTTCATTTGTGTACTTTTTCTGGTCTGTTCCTCTTTAGACTCTTAGCTCCACGAGGGCAGGAAGAATGTTTTGTTCACTGTCACACACACAGCACCGAGAGTAGGACCTGCCAACAGAGTAGGGGCTCAATTACATGTACTGGTTACAGGCAGGCAGGCCAAAGAAGACACACTCGCATCCAAATGTGCTTGTGGACAGGGCGCCTGGGTGGCTCAGTCGGTTAAGCGTCCGACTTCGGCTCAGGCCATGATCTCACAGTTTGTGGGTTTGAGCCCCGCGTCGGGCTCTGTGCCGACCACTCCGAGCGGGGAGCCTGCTTCGGATTCTGGGTCTCCCTCTCCCTCGGCCCCTCCTCCCCTCTCTCGCACGTGTGCGCTCTCTCTCAAAAACAAACGTGAAAAAATTAAATGTACTTGTGGAACAGATTTCCATGTCTACGAAACGGCATTACGCGTGAAAATGCAAGTCATTCCATCTCCACCCAAGGATCGTATTATCTCTCCTACCCATTCTTTAACTGAAGAGCCTACCAACTTCAATAGAAACTCCATGAATAGCTCGGAAAAGAATGGGAACACACCAAACAAAAGGGGAAAATGATTGATTTACACATCATTGTTTGCCAGACCCTTTTATTGGCATAATGATATGATTGATGCGTATGTCATAATTCATAGGCTGACACTTCCCTCATTCCACATCTCGGCCATCCTGCGCACAACTCCATTTTCTAGCATGAATGGGAATCATGAGCTCTCTTTGTGTCTGAACAGCACATTTTAAGGGTCAAGATCATATAAAGTTCTACCCTGATAAGATAAAGGAGTCTGATTTTGGAGGAAGATTAGCATCAGAAAAGCACTGTTCCTACTTTTGCTTTTCAACCGTCTCATCTCAGGTATTTCCCTGTTGCTTTCACATAAAACCAGCCTGATTTCTAAAGACACCCTTACTTAGCTCTATGATGAAAACTTCGTGATGCCGTGATGGATTCTGTCAACCGATCAAGTCAAAGGCCCCACAGCCTTCTCCTCACAGTGGAGACTCCTTCGTCCGAAGACACGTCCTGAATTTTGGTGGAATATGTTTGAAGAGCTTTTCGGCAGGGCTCTGTGGCTTTGCCACCTGGCCCTGTCCATGAGACAAGGCCCACGGAGCCACATTTCTTTCTGATCCCTGCACCTGCTTCCTTGAGAATGTGGTCCCCCTTGCTGTTTTATCTTCTTTTCCTTCTTCAGACTGTCATTCCTTTCTCAAATTCTACTCCAACCTGTGATCCGACTCAAGCTCTGGGCAAATGGCACGCAAGATTTACTTGGAGACTCACAGTTTCCTACAGTGAAGACGAAAGTGGGGGCGGAAGGCATATGATGTTATTCGGTCTTGGCTTATCGCCTTGTCTTTAAAATACCCACTTCTCTGATTTCAATGGTCCAAAATGACCAAGACTATTTATTTCCTGATTTAATATGTGGTCTTTTAGGAAACTGTATATGGTTACCATTTTCCCCCATGTGTTTGTTGTTGATTTTGTGCTTTGTCAAATTACTCAGAAACTATCTGCAAACACGTGGAATATTTCATTGCATAGTGTTTCCTGAATGCTTTATCAACAAAAAAAGGATCACCAAACATAGAGTTTAATTATGCAGTCTTTCAAGAATTTCTTTTAACACATGAAGCCTTCACTGGGCTGTTTACTGGCATTATAACTTATAAACGCTTTCCTACTATCATGAGTAATGTAATCGTTTTCTTCGAAGTGCCCAAATGCTTACAGTTGGGATTCCCAGAGTTCTGAGGGTGCATCTAACTCCTGACCTGCTGGTGTCTTTCTCCCACCAGGTGGAATAGAAGACTCATGGGTGCCTTACATGTGTTTCACATCATGAGAATTATAAGTTTCATAAAGGTTATTATGCTTCTGATCACTCTCATTACTCCAAACAAAGCCCTTTTATTACCATCGGACACCAAACATTCACGACCAACCCAGTTAACCTTATAACATATGCTCTGATATATGCCCAAGTATATTCGTAAGTCTTACATATTTGGAGGCCAGTATTTCCCCGAAATTTGCCACCCTAGCTCCAAAGGGAAAGGGCACTGTTCCTAAAATAATGTTTAGCACAGAGTGTTAGACTTGCTATTATTGTATACTAAGTACAACATTTGTGGTCTTTTGACTTTGAAGCTAGATCATACTAGTATTTCAAAGAATACGTATTTATAGAAGATGACGGCGCGACATCTTGACAAAGTTCTGGAAACTATTATTACAGATACAACTCATACCAGATCAGAAAAGCTCTACAATATCATTGATATAATCAATCAAAACCCAAATGCCAATATACTAAATTATATAAATGATTCACATATTTACATATTTTCCATATTTTAAATAGACTCATTATGTTAAAAATTTTCATGATCAATTCCTCTCAGCATATCAAAAAATTAAATATTTATTTTTTGTTTTCATCCCTTTAAAATGTTTTGATAACAGGGCACCTGAGTGGCTCAGTCTATTGAGCATCTGACTCCTGATTTCAGCTCAGACCGTGATCTCACGGTTCATGGCTTCGGGCCCTGTGACAGGCTCTGTGCTGACACCACAGAGCCTGCTTGGGATTCCCTCTCTCTCTCTCTCTCTCTCTCTCTCTGCCCCTTCCTCAGTCGTGTGTGCATGTGCACGTGCTCTCTCTCTTAAGATAAACTTTAAACACTTTAAAAAAATAAACGCTTTGATAACAGAATATGATTTAATCAAAGTAATCACCAAAATAATAATGACCTCTATTTGTCTATACTGAGAGCAAAGGGATAATTAGTTAGTTGAAGTTAGCCACTACTTAAGGTGGAGTTATGCTGGCCTTTCTGTTGATAGCTTTAACTTATTCCCCTGCTTATGAACCCGAGCAACGTTAATTTCTCTCTCCTGCCTCCAGTTTCCTATCTTACGCAACATCCAAAAAATATTGCCTCCACGTTCCCATATCGTTTGCCCCATACCCACAAGGGCAGGATTTTTTTCTTCTGTTACGCTCTTGGCCAGTCTCGCTCCCTAGAACACTGCCAATATTTGATGAACAAATGGATGAAAATAACGCGGAGATCAATTCTCCATTAAATGCTCTTTATAAACTGCTGTTCTACTGGATTATATGACCGAAGAGTCCTACTTACAGAAGTAAAACAGTCACGAAAGAGATCATTTTCTAAAAATCCACGCAAAGGTCAAATAATCATAAAGGCAGCAAAGCTGAGGACTACTGCATAGATACTGTGGTGTCGAGTAGACCTTCTTTCCTCGTCACCGAGTCACCGAGGAGCTCATTCTCTCGGCCGCCGGGAATACTCCTTGCTCACAGTGTGCACCTGAGGTCCCAGAACTGTCGTTGGCCAAAGAGGGCTACCCCACCCCCCCCACCCCCACCCCATCCAAAGCGACGCCCCTCCCAGGGCAGCTCACGACAGGTCGCTCTGGTGGCACGAGGGCCTGGCCCTTGTTGTCTTCATTCGTGTCTTCTCCGAAGGGTCAGTCTGGCTCCAGAGAGCACCCCCCACCTCGCCTCTCTGCCCAGCCAGTCCGGTGGGATCACGGAGCCCTCTGTCTCCAGCTTCTTCCTCTGCCCATTCCTGCTTCCTCCACTGCCACAGAGCTGTTCCTCCTAGCGACCCTTCCTAATGAACCTCCTCCATGCAAATCTCAGTCTCCTGTTGTTTGTTTGTTTCCTGGGGAAACGGGTGGCCTGGAGAAAGCAATGGATGACACCTGGTGAAAGGCAAGGGCCGGCACTTCCATGCTAGTTGTCGATGAGGACAAACACAGATGGGCAGCCAGCAAGGGAGTTCTCTCCATTTGTGCAAGAAGACGCATCAAGGACAGATGATCAGGGGGCTGAGGGCCCCCGGCCCCCTCAAAAATCCCAACTCTGCTCAGTTTGCAGCCAGGTCCCCGGAAGGAAACACCTGTGACACTGGAGCAAACACACAGTGCGAGGACTCATCCAGCCCCGCCCGGCAGAACCGGAGGCCGCGTGACTGGGCTGCGGTACAGCGAGCAAAGGGCAACGCTGTGGAAGAATCACAGTATAGTCCTCTAGCATTCTGGAGTAAGGTGGTGCCGTCTAGGGAAGTACATGCCATCTGTAAAACATTTCCCTAAGCGCTCCCAGGCTTTTGCGGAGACAGGGCACCCGACCGCGAGACGTCCATCTGGCCACGCGGCCAGAATCTCCCATCACAACTTGAGTTTTGTTAGCCCTCCACCGAGGCATGAGGTCAGAGGCCAGCAGTAATCTCCTGGACGTTAGAAGTGGCCTACCAGGCCCCGGGGCAGGCAGAGGGCACAAGAGGCTGCGTGCACAGGTGACTCATGGTTCTGTCACCCACCACCTCTGCCTCATCTCAGCCCTCTGGACACAGACGGGTGTCCCTTACGACCAGCCTGTGGAGGAAGAAAATGGCCAAACCCGGCTTCAGGCTGGGTTGGCTCAGTATGTTGGTGCAAGCCACAAACGTCTTGCTGTGGACCGTGGCCCAGTCAAGGTGCTGAGAGGAAATCTTCCCAAAGCACAAAGCTTCAGGCAGTTCATCTGCACATCCACTTTTGGTGGAAACAGAGACAAGCTGAGGTTGGAATACAGACAGTCTCGCTGACAGGGGTGAATGGCTTGGCTGTTTCATCAGGACCCGGAAGGGGGAGGACAACGAGACAAGGGAAAGAGCCTGAGGGTGGACCTGTGGGGGCACAAGGGCAAAGACCTTCGCTTCACACACTAACATCCTCCCGAGTGTCCGCTGTGGAGGAGGCACCAAACGGCCAGAATGACTCAGCCAGTTGACAGCAGCCAGCTCATCATCACCCACCCCGTGCTCCCACAGCGGGTTCATCAACACAGCGGCCACAGTGGCTGCGATGGAGGCCACGTGTGGGCCCAACGAGGGTGCCCTCTCGTCAAGGCTGATCTAGCTACTGCCACTACTGAATGTCTAAACTGCCAACAACAGACAGCCACGCTGAGGCTGGACACAGCCCAACACGTCCAAGCAGCCACTCAATGGCAAGACGACTGCATCACTCTGACTGGAACACACGGGACGGGTGTGGGCTTTTCTCTTTCGCCTGCATGGCCTTGGCCACCATGACTCTCTGAGGACCTACAGATGTTGGATCCACTGGTGTGGGACTCCCTGCGACACTGCAGCGAATCACAGTATCCACTTCATAACAAAGGGCACCGTGGCACTCGACTATCGGCCTACTGTTCTCAACACCCATGGCATGTCCCAGAGCTGCCGGCTTGAGAACGGGATGGGACAGCCTTTTGAGGTTGCTGTTGAGGCCCCAGTGTGGAGATTCCTTGTGAGGGTGGGTGATGCCTCAGGATGCAGTCCGTACCGGCCATCTGAACCACCACGTGGCACCGTATCCCGTCCTCAATGGGTAGAACGCATGGCCTGGGAACCAAGGGTGAGAGTAGGAGTGGTCATTCTTACCATCGCTTTTAAGGACCTGGATGGGAAATCCGGGCCTCCCATCCCCACGACTACGGGCTCTGTGGATCTAGAAGTCTGTTCCGCGGTGGGAAACGCTTCCACCAGGGAGTGCAGCGTGAGTCCCATTAACGTGCATGCTACCACCCATTCAGTCGAGCCCTCGCACCGAGACAGCAGGTAGAAGGAAAGGATGCGCCATTCCTGGCTGGGAAGAATGTCTGTCACCCAGAAGGCCTGGAAGGGCACTTCTCGGTATCCTCTGACCGTGAGGATGGCAAATGGACACGTGTTCACACAAAGGCTGATACATAAGGGCACGGTGGCCAACGGCTCAGACCCCTCAGAGGTGAACGTCGGGGTCATCACCCAGGTTGGCCACCTAGACCAGCAAAGGTATTAGGTGGGAATGAACGGGTGGCCGGGGGTGGTGGGTGGGAGGGAGACACGATGAGTGTCGGTTGCCTTCTGGAGACCGACGGCAGCCACAGGGCCTGTAGTTCATCCTACTGATGTTCCTTCAGTGGTTTCCTCAGGGAAAGAGACTGATTAGAACCTTGTGGGGGGTAGGGGGCGATCTCCAAATTAGGTACGTGGAGTAATCCGCACGACGCGAGGGGTGAACAGCAGTGGCGTATTACCCTGGTCAGTCTTCAGAACCCAGGCCTCGCTGTCCAGCTGCCACGAGTGACACCTGAGGATGAGAATGGCTTCGATGGCACTGAGCCGCCCCACCTACCGTATGTCCCACGTCCACTGTTTGATCACAGCAGGGGGCAAAAGCCCAGGCCCCTCCCTCAATCTGAGGACAACTCGGAGGGCCATCCCGGCTCTGATGCGTCTACATTGCTATTCAACCCTCCTGCCCAACTGGGCTGCTTTCGGTCGCGTGCAGGTGTTTTCCCTCCAATAAACCGGCAGGCAAATCTCCAGCTCAGGGTGGTTCCTGGGGACACTGGTCTAAACAACGGCTGTTGGAAACATCGGGATTTTAACAAGCTATCAGTCAGACACATCGATGGATTTCTCAGTAGCACACGGCTCCACCTTGTCTGTCTCAGGTCGGATTCTCCGGAACGTGAGGTGAGGACGCTCGTACAAATGATTCATGAAGGGAATGTTCTCTAAGAGGCATATATGTCAGGCAATGAGAACAGCTGGTCGGGGCAGGAGAAGCCAGACACAAAGATGTGTCTAGTGACACACGGGTACCTAGAGAACTGTCCTAACCGTCACTGGCGGTTCAGTGGCCAGTTCGTGTACCAGCCCGGTGAGGGGGACCTGAGCCCGCCCTAGTACCATTCATCCTGTATAGACATGACCCTGACGTTTGACATTATTTACAAAGGAAGACAGAGTTTAGAATGTTCCTCGAGTGACACAGGGAGACTGCATTTAACCAGGGAATAAAGAAGCCTGTCACCTATGTCATTAAGTCCTTGGAGTTTTCTAACCGAACTGAAATTTTCAGGCAAAGCAACTATATAACCCCTTCCCCTCAAAACCTCAATTTGCCTAGTTCCTAAAAATAGCATTGAACTAAATGCTAACTCTGAGAAATACCCACACAAAGTTAAGGACCAACTTTCAGAAAAGAAAAGTTATTTAAATGTATCAACCAAGCTGAGCTTCTTTTTAGTTACAAGTCTCCATGTGAAAGATTTAGGGCAAAAAGAAATTCTTGAGGTAGGCATAATTAAGGTTCTTATCAAATGTAGTGTATATGCAATTATGTGATTGCTTTGACAGTTCATTAAGAAGTTTCAGGAACTTCAGGGTCACGATTCACTTCTATCTTTATAGACACCTTTTCCTCAGGATTGAAATGTGAGGATTTAAAGCGATTTTCAACTGTTGCACAGAATACACATTCAAATGCATTCTGGTAGGGGGACAGCATACCTCTATGTTTCACCAAGATTAACATTCTAGAATGTTTCACATAAAATTTTCATTAAGACCTAAAATGTTTTATGAAGGGAAAATGTTCATAGGAAACCCAGTCAGTTGAGTTTTGTTTTTTGTTTTTGTTTTTCCCGAAGGCAATAGGGATTTCCAGTAAGTTAGTGAGAATACCAGAGAGGGTTTTCTGTTTGTGTTCTGGAATGTGCATTTCCTCCTCAGCAGCCCAGACTGCGTGTGGAGAGCATTCCTTAGTCTAGCACCTTCTATATGGGGCTCACGGTGCCTTCCTAGGGGATCCAGGAGAAGCAGGTTAGAAATCCTGATCACTCACCATTCTGAGGCTCCTCCCTGACCTCCTGGTCACTGAGACTAAGAGGTTATGTGTTTCCTCATTATTGACAGTGACTGTGAAGGCAAGGAGGGGTGGGGTCGGGAGGGGGGAGGAGTACGACTACTCTTCACCAGGAAGTCAGACACTGTCTAAATGTTTTGTCTCAACTGCATTTGGCACTCATTATAACCTCAGGAGGTAGATACTGCGATTTTATTCCCATTTTTACAAATGAGGAAACTGAAGCTGAGGGTAATTAAGCAAGTCGCACGAACAAGGCCCCACGGCGGGAGAGTGGCCCCCTGACTTCACAGCCTGAACTTGTAATGATTGCCTCTTCGTGCGTAGTGTGCTTTTCAGGGGTGTTCTACACATAAGACTAACTGAGAACGTTCAGAAGAGAACTGAAATAGTCACAAAGGTGAGGCAAGCTTTCACGGCATCCATCTCAACAGCGATGACCTCTTCCTGCTGGCTCTCCCTTCGTTCCCCAGTCCTCGGCCTTGGACTTTCTAGAACTCCTCTCTTCTCCCTCCCCCTTGCCCCCAACCCATCCTGCACGGCAACCAGAGGGAGCATCCCAAGGAATAATCTGGTCTCTGTGGCTTTTCTGTGGCAAATGCTTAAATGGCACCCCACTGCTTCCGGAGGAAGCGTGGACCCCTTTGGGGGCAAGCGAACCCTCCTGCAACCCCAGCTCGGTTTTCATCGGTGGAAGGCTGCGCACCAGTCAGACCCACGCCCAGCACTCTTCAATATTTCGAGGGGTCCTGAGAGAAGTCTTGAGACTTCTGCAGATACTGCTGTTGTCAGTTTTTCATACGTTTCTCTAGGGCAAAATCACATATAAAATTGAGTGAGGTTGTGCCCTGAAAATGGCAAGTCCCGTGGGCGAGGAATTCAACAACACTCGTGGGGCCGTCATGGAAACATCTGGCCTCGTAGTGGGTCCGGAAGCACACAGAGCTAGGCAGATGCTATTGAGGCTGAGAAGAAGAGGAGGAGGGAAGGCTGGAGGGGTAGAGGCAGGTTCTGAGGAGTAGGAAAGTAGCAGAATTCTGCTCTGACTGGAGTTTTTCCCCCTCCCACTAGGAACCCCTGGTGGGGGGGGGGTTGCTTAGCAGGCGGGCTGGGCTCATTTGAGAAGAAACAAGGGTCTACGAGAAGCCAAGTAAAAGGGGGAGCAAAGGGGGAACCAGAGGTCCTACAAAATACACCAAGTTCAACAGTAGGGCCGTTCATCATTTACAGTTATTACTGGATTTTCATACTCGATAGCAATATGACTAGAAGGTGAGTATTTTGAAGGACAACAAGGAACCATTTTATTTTCAGCATTTTAACTGGGTAGGGGAGGAAATATTTTTCCTTCCACCCTTGAAGGTCTTCCAGGTGGTGTAAGAATAAAGGGGGGAAAAAACAAATCAAACAAAACCAAGCCAAAGGCTCACCACATGCACGTGGAGGTCCAGTAACGAAGTTGAGGCTTGAGGACAAGACGGGGGTGGGTGGCTTTTATACCTTTTGAAGAAAGCGGCCATAAGTCGGTGAGGAGTTGACAAAGAAAACTTGGCTTTGGGAGCTCCCATTTGTAAAGAGTTTTTTTTTTTTTTACATTTATTTATTTTTGAGACAGAGGGAGAGAGAGAGCATGAGTGGAGGAGAGCACGAGAAAGGGGGAGACACAGGATCCCAAGCAGGCTCCAGGCTGTCAGCACAGAGCCCAGTGCGGGGCTCGAACTCATGGGCCACGAGACCATGACCTGAGCCAAAGTCGGACGCCTTAACGGACTGAGCCGCCCAGGCACCCCCCGTTCGTGAGGAATTCTAAGCGGAGTTTTGGCTGGGGGCGTAAATCAGTAAAAAGTAACAAGAGTTGCTTGTATAGGCTTCTTGGCTCTAACTTCTCCACCTCAGGTGATGAGGATGTCTGTCTCTTTATCTCCTGCTACAGGGAGGGCGCCTTTCACAGGGGAGGCTGGAGACAGGTGTGGGAGGTGGGGCTCAGGGTGTTCTGCTGGCTGTTTCTTAACCGGCCTTTACATTTTGGGGTGGCCTGCCCTTGGCACCTGCCAGCGCGAGCTTACAGCCTCTTTTGGAAACCTGGATTTTTCAGTCTTAGGAATGGGACATTTACATATGCAGAAGTGCTTTACTTTTCATTTGGCTTTGAAAGAAAATCTCAGGTCTAAGTTCTAGAACCTATAAAACTAACACCAACTTGAACCATTCGTCTTGAAACTCTGAGTGTGCCTCTTTGCACCTATTTCAGCAAAATGTTTCCAAGAAAATAAGTGAAAAGTAAACACAGGACGTTTCGTGCTAGTGAGTTACTCCATCCTGCTGGCCAGTCTTTCTGCCAGCTGAGTCCTATTTTCCCTCCTCTTTCTCTGCGCCTTCCTTTCAACTTGCTTTCCAATCTGTCCTGTATCAACTCAGGAAACAGAGAAAGAGCTGACAAGTTTAGGAGGCCCGAGTGTTGGCACATGGTTACCTTTTACTTTATTTATATTTACTTTTTGACAAGTGTTTTGAACAACACGTTGTTTTCCAGGTTTTAGGAGAGAACTATTCTTTCCTGTTTTTGCGCCAAGAATATTTGGGAAGCCGAAGTTGGTATTCTTCTCTTGTTTTGCTTATTCCCCAGATTTATCTCACGACTTGAAATTTTGCTCTCATTAACTTTACTCTATTTTTTAACGTCTGTAACAGCGCTATGGACAAAAGGTAAAGCAAACGTAGTTCTACCACAAAAGCTGAAGGGTAGAATTAGAATCAGGCAATCTTAAAGATTATATTTTATCTAGATTAACTACAGTATACAACTTAATGTCCGATAAATACAGAAATGCTACCATGGAGTTCTACAGATTAAAAACATTAGAAACACAAATCGTGTGAAAAATATGTAGCGTGTTAGCAGTCAGAGCAACTTAAGAGTTGAAATGAGAAATGATACTGTTATTGATACTTACATATCATCATTTCCAGAGAAAGCTATTCAACACTTTAAAAGGAACTTATTAACTATTATGTCACCTATGAAGAAAAACAAGTGGAGAAATCTTGTACCTACTGGGTTTTTAAGTTGTACATTGTAGCGAGGTTTTAAAAAATCCAAGTTCAAGGATACAAAATCCAAGGTAAAACTTGGGCCTTACCTTAGACGTCGCAGAAAGTGCGGGGGGGCAGTACCAGCTCCAGAGTTAGGCGGGGACTCAATGTTTCGAACTTTCCCCTTCCCTGCAGAATGAGTGAAGGGTTGAGGTTTCACCCACTGTGCCGGGAAGGCTCTCACGTGTTTTGGCCTCGTGTCATGTTTCATTCCCTCGTATTAGCAACAGGCGTGTCTAATTTTACTCAGTGACATAAACAGCTCATACCACACTTAAAATTGTTTGGGCACCAATTCTGGGACACAGCTCTAAGTGGGCCAAAAAAAAGAAAAGAAAATTCTTATAAAACCAACATTTAAATCTTGAATCACGATGGCCTTATGTAATGATAACTTTCTAAAATAAACTTAACCTTAAATGAATAGCAGAAAAGCAGACTGGTTTCCAGGAGAAGCTAATGTTGACAAAATCTCATAGAAATCATTTCAAATTAATAGGCAGCATTTAGAACTTAGGACTTTATTAGTATTAAGTGTAAACTATTCTCATTCAAATGAAATGCATATTAGAATAGTCACTCCTTAAAGATCCGTTTCTTTAAGTCTCTTTTTAAGTGAAAAATTTTAATGTTTGAGAAGAAAACCTTGAGGAATTACCATCCTAATAAAGAGAAGGCAAATACATTCTATATGTTAAAATTATGACCGTTCTTTACTAATAAACTAAACTTATGTTTAACAATGTATGCGAATGTAACAATGCAATCTTGATGTTTTATCTTTATTGAAAAAGAAAAAGTTAGATCATTAAACTTTTATAAGAGGTAAAGAAAATAAATATCGAGCTTTTTAATAATCTTTTATTTTGTCCTATTTTTGTATAGCCTGGTGAGCTGCCTGAATTAACATGGACTAAATTGTCTGTTTGAAATTTGGATTTTAGCACTAAAACTTGAAAAGGAGAAGTGGTGTAATTATAATCCATATGCTTAATATTTATTTTCTTTTCTTCTCAGGAGACCTCTTCTCTTATTCTATTTATTCATAACCCTAACGTCTTTTGACATTTGATGCTTCTTATACTAACAGCTGCAGGCCTTAAATTAAGAGCTGATACAGCTTCAACTAATCACACACTTATTTATAAGACTTTAAAAAATCTTTCATGAACTCTCTGCCCATTACTGTTTTCCCTATCACGGCAATTTAGTTGGACATAAAATTATAGCACAACTATCAATTCTTAATAAAAACATAGAACACTGAACAATGATGACATAAGATGTATTTTTGTACCAGTATGTGTCTAAAAAGTCAAAATTGGCAACTCCTAACTCAGTATTCTGGTTGAAATGTCACACGGCGAAAGGTTACGCATCGAGGGGCCTTTTCATCAATCAGTAAATTGGTTTTATAACGATGAACTTTTCAATGTTTTGGGGACTGCTTTGTACAAATGTTAGCCAAGCTGTGGACTCGATCTGCATTCACATCTAAAAATTCATTTAGTACTACCAACGTCTCTTTTCGGTCCTTCAGTAGGAAGGCTTAGAGGAAAAAAACCTTTCATTTTATAGAATAGTTGAAATTATTAAAACACCTTCGAAGTCTTTAATGCAGGTCTGGCTTCACTCTGTAACTCACAAATACACATCTCCTATGTTTTCAGTGGAATCCTAACACTTGAAAGCTGTAAGAGACCTTAAAGGAAACCAGGTCTAACATTCCACTGGATGTTAGGTTACGGAGCTCAGGCTTACGGAGCTGGCTTGGCCGTAGCCTGGCACAGAGATGGAATCTTACCTACAGAGAGAACAAACCGGTGGTCGCCAGAGGGGAGAGGGTGGGGGGTGGGTGCAGGGGATTAAGAAGTACAAAGTGCCAGTCCTACATAAATCATGGAGATGGAAAGTTCAGCATAGGGAATGTAGTCAGTAATATTGCAATAATGTCAGTGCCAGACGGTGACTATGCTCATCTTGGCGGGCACCATGTAACGTCCAGAATTGTTGAATCACTACACACCGAAAAGTAGCGTAGCATTGTGTGTCCATTACACTTCAATTAAAAAAAAAAAAAAAAAAGAAAGTCCTTAGGCTCTCGCGTTAAGAGGGTCTTACATAACTCTAGGATCTCTCTGGGATTCTTTTTTTTTTTTTTAATTTTTTAAAATGTTTATTTATTTTTGAGAGAGAGAGAGAGAGAGAGGCAAAGCATGAGCAGGGGACGGGCAGAGAGAGGGAGACACAGAACAAGAAGCAGGCTCCAGGCTCCGAGCTGTCAGCACAGAGCCCGACGCGGGGCTCGAACTCACGGACCACGAGATCATGACCTGAGCCGAAGTCGGCCGCTCAACCGACTGAGCCACCCAGGCGCCCCTCTCTGGGATTCTTAAGAGGGTCTTCCATAAGTCTAGGATCTCTTGGGATTCTTAAGAGGGCCTTCCATAACTCTAGAATCTCTCTGGGATTCTTAAGAGGGTCTTCCATAACTCTAGGATCCTTCTGGGCTTTACCTGCATCCTTCCTCCTGTTGTCAGTTAGCAATCCTGCCCTCCTACCTTGCTTCTGCCTGGGGGCAGACAGTCCTGCTGCTGGCCCTGTAGCTTAAGATACTGGGTTGGGGAAACCACTTTTAGATCTAGCGAAAAGTAGGAATTTCTGGTGGAGATATGGTTCATTTTGGACTACTCATTTTTGGTTTTGGTATGAAGTGAGTTGTGACAAGACACAGGGTGCGGGGGTATGGGATCATTCAAAGTGTGAAAAGAATAGGGCAGTTGTGAGGAGCAGGGAAGTCAATTCACTTGTGAAATATACTAGATCGTGTTCAGGGCCCAGCCGGAGTTGATCACTACCCACTGGTCCCATTTTTGACAGTTCCTGTGACTTTGGACACTGACTGTAGACACGCTTGCCTCCGCAACGAAACTCATCTCCCCAAACCCGTTCTTTCGTCCATCCGTCCTTTCTCAGTGTGTGACTCTATCCTCCCCAAAGTCATGGACGACCCATAAAGGAACATCCCTCACCAACCAGCCCGCCGGTCGGTCACTAAGCCCCAGGATCGCCTGCTCTCTCGTCTCCAGATCCCCGTCTGATGGGGGGCGGGGGGTCACATCAGGACTCGCCGGGTGCTGCTGCCTGCTTCCAGGTCCTGCCACGTTCCACTTTACTCTCCTGGAACTGCCAGAGAGACGCCAAGAACAGGTCATTCTCTCCACAGCACTTCCCAGCCTAAAGCCCTTCAGGGAGCCTTGAGGGTGCAGTATCCTGTATTCCACGGGGCACACACACCTTCACGATTGGACTGCGCGTCTGTCTCTCCTGCCCTGCCCTCGGGTACCTGGCCAAGCCTCTGACTAGAGTCACCTCCCGTCCTTTTCTGCGGGAAAACGAATGACTGTCTAACCTTTAAAAGTCTGTTCACGTCACTATCAGCTTTCTAGATGTGTTTATAAACTTAGAGTTCTTTGTATTCACGTTGCCATCATTGGCTTATATACGTGTTCTCCCTACTAGACCATGAACTCCTTGCTCAGCACCTGCATAAAGTGAGCCCTCAGTCAACTGGCCTCTGAACAGTGACACCAAACTTCAGTGTTTTTTACGATACCAATTCCGCAGTGCACAGTAATTACAAAAAAAAAAAAAAAGAAAGAAAGAAAGAAAGAGCTAACATATGATCAGCATGACATTCTAAGACTTTTCCAGAAGAGGTCAGTATAACAGTAATAAAGATATTAGCTTTCAGGGCAAATGACAGTGAAACCAAATTAAAACCAATTTGTAAGAGATAAACTTTCAAGCATTAAAAAATACCACATCAGTTCTCTGTCCCTCCAATCGAAGCCACACTTCCTCAGGAGAGATGGCCACAGACTTTTTGCACTAGCAAAATGGAGTGAGCAGATGATTCTGCACACAAATGAAAACTCTCGATGAATTTAAATCTGGAATGTAATTAACATCATCACCTGGATGCTTCTCACCCAAATTCTCTGGTTATTTTTAAATACGGATCATCCATGTGTGCATATTTGAAAAAGATAATTCGTATTCTCTTTTGGAGTTGCTGTATCAATAAAAAATTAAATTGATCGCTAGACTACCGCATGTAGGCATTTTGTGGCTTCTTATGGTACTTTGGGAGAGTTGCGGAGTCACTCTTTAGTATAAAGAGCTAATTCAGTGTTGTCAGGGATGATGGGAAAGAAAACTGTGGGATCCTGGAAAAATAAGAGGTGAGAAAGACAAAAAAAAAGGAAACTCACATTTCAGGAGAGAAACATGGCCTGAGATTTCAAAAGTTACCCGCTGGTAATCACTTCACTGGGTCATCGTATGTTTGAAGTCTTATTCCATGGACACAGGACTTTGCCTAAATTGACAGGGAACAGGTTCCACAACTCCGTTAGGTGCAGACTCGAGCGGTGACTCTCAGGTCGGGCAGCAAACGGAAATGTGGCGTGCACATAGCAGAATCACAGGAAATGCACGAGGAGTAATGACCAAAGCCGAACTTGCACACGCGAAGGGGAAATCTATCAGAAGGGCTTGTAATGGAAACCTCACTGTCTCCCGCTTCCCCCGCCCCATCCACACTTCCATCGGTCAGAGGTCACCGCTTAGATCTTCCTTCTCCTACCTACCTCTGACCTTCAAGTACCCTTACAAGGCTCTAGCTGGGTTTATGAACTTTTGACCTAGTCTATTACTTCATGTACATTATCACCCGGGAGCCCTTGTCTCCTTTTTCCTATGTGCTTTGATCATCAGTTCTTTTCTTCTGCGGTCACCTCTGCAATTTCAAACAATCGACTTAAACATTCACTTCCTGTTCCATAATGACCGTGTATCCGTTGGTCCTGCTGCCTGATAGAGGGCATTAGCATTCTGAATGTCCCAGCCCCTTGCCCACAGTGCCTTCCAGTCTTGTCTCCAAACTTCTGTCCTTGCCTTTATTTTTGTGCATGCTCACAATGGTCATATTCACCTTCTACACTGAAACTAATCTCCTGGGGCGCCCGGGTGGTTCAGTCGGTTGAGCGTCCGACTTCGGCTCAGGTCATGATCTCACGGTTTGAGCTCAAGTCCCGCGTGGGGGTCTGTGCTGACAGCTCAGAGCCTGGGACCTGCTTCGGATTCTGTGTCTCCCTCCCTCCCTCCCTCCCTCCCTCCCTCTCTCTCTCTGCCCCTTCCCCTGCTTGCACTCTGTGTCTCACTCTCTCAAAAATAAATAGACATTGAAAAAAAATTTTTAAAAAGAAACTAATCTTCTGCATCTCCTATGATTTGATCAAGTTGATTTAAAAATTAATGCAATACACCGTGTTCACATTTTACGACTAGCTACCCGACTATCCGACCGTGCTCCTTTCAGGGATAAGCACCTGTGCCCCTCAAAGCTTCTATTATCAGTTTGAATGATCCACTTTTGAAATATTTCTCCAAATATTTCAATTGCCTTGTACGGACACTGTGCCTTTCCCAGAGAGCTTTTGTGGTCGGGGGTTTCTGAATGCCACCTTAATTGTTGTACAAGAAGTTTTGCTAAATTTGCCGTCCTCAGCTTATCTCCTACTTGTCTCTCACTTTTTATTCCTTTAACCTATTATTTGGAATCAATGTCATTTTTCTTCTTGAAGGAAAAAAAATGTTCCTTTCTAGTTTAAGTAGCTTGTACCATGGTTTTCTTGTAGGAGTCTCCTCCATCTCCTCACTTTTTGATGGTCTTTGTGTTTCTTTTATTCTCTACTTCTGCCCCATCGTCCGACTTCTGGCGAATTTCTGATAATAAAACCCGTTGTATACGATCGCGTTTTTCTTCAGCATCCTTGTATGCCAGACTCTCCCTCGTCCTGTGCCAGTCCAAGGGGCTGAGCTGGCCTCCCGCACAGTGGTCGTGTTCCTCACGGCGCTCCTAAGCTGCGTGAACAGTTCCCTGAATCAGCTCTCAGGTCCTCTCTTCATTTACCCCCTTGCTTTGGTGGGATGTCCCCTCAAATGAGCATTCGGAAAGGGTTTGGGGGAAGTAGACTATCTGAGTCCTTTTATGTCGGGAAATGTATCAATTCTGCTCCCAAACTGGTTAATACTTTCATTTACCATAAAATTCTGGACTAAAATAATTTCAGACTAAACTTTGAAGTCCTGGCTCCATTGACATCTGTCCTTAAGAGTTCCCACAGAGAAATGTAATTCTAGTCATTGGCATTTCTAGTTTATTTTGAGTAAGGTACGTTACTATTTAAAGGTAGCTGTGTGCATCTTTTGTTGGTAAAATTAATATTCTCCCTAGTTTATTTCCTGTTATGTTCCTCTGGTATTTCACATATCTGAATACATCAAAGAGAAGGTAGCGTCCATTTATAAAATGTAAGTGTATTTGTTCTTACTGAAAAGTAATGATTGAGTAAGACACTCAAGTTATATTTCACGAATATTCTTAAAATCTGCTCTGGTCAGAAATTTCTGACCAAGAACTAGAGAGTAAATGATGGTAGGATTTATGAAAAGGAAGATACGTGATATAAAATAAACTGGAGGGAAAAAAAGAACAATTGAAAAAATATTGGAAATCTGCATTTGGAGGCAAAGTTAAGATCTGTTCCCAGGGCCATGGAAAGCAGTCAGACATTGAAATTTGTGAGAATAGCCACTTACAAAAAAGAATAGTTATTCCTTCCGTGAGGACGTTTCTCCTAGTGTAATAGTTCTTCTGGATTCTCTCTATAATTGCACTCATTTCTTCCCAGGGTAAGTGGTTTAATTCTTCTCCCTGATGAGTTACAATAAGAAAGGGGGTCTGTATGGTGCAGTCCCTCCCTCGTCAGGGACCTTCATGCCTGCAGGGAGTACAGTTTCAGGCTGTAAGTTTCAACTGTAACCTTCCCGGGGGCGGGGGGCAAGGGGTGGGGGGGACCTGTGATCATCTAGAGTGAAGAGATGGGTGAGTCCTTGCTGGGAATGCAACGTTAGCAAGCCCATGGTCGCTGCACATCTAGAATATGTTCTCCGACAGCTCTCTTTGCAACAAAAATGACATTTAGACCTTCATTTGCCTCATCTCAATTGGTTCAGAACTCGGGCAGTAAACACAGAAGGGATTTTTCTCAATCTTCTCAAACTAAAAACAAACAAACAAAAAATCAGCATCTAACAACCACACATCTCTGCTAAGGATCTACTTTTATAGCAGGGGCTATTCTGTATTAGCACCTAATCTAACTCTTCTCTTTCAACTTCTTCTTTTTGCCAGGCTGGTGCCCTCTTGGATACCTCTGTGGTCCTCACAGAATTCACAGCAGACCAATGTGTCACTGCTCATTTACCTCCCTATATCCTGTTATTCCTTTATTTGATCCTAAGTTTGATGGCAGGGACTGAGTCTTGACCCCTGTATTTCCTGAGCCTCTACGTACTCAGTAAGTATCTGCTAAATGAATGCATCTAGTAAGTGAACCACAATTCCTACGCTTATACAGCTTTCTTTCCAGCTTAGAGGGCAGACCGCTAAACACTCAATAGTGTGGTTCGCCTAACAGTTTAGGTAGGTAGCACAGGCTACGGAGACATATAAAGGAAAAGTTAATTCTTTCTGGAAGAGACCTAGTGGTAGTGCGTTCTCCAACAGCAAAAATCATCATTACCTCGGCCGGCTGAAATTTCTTATGCTTGTGCAGGTTTCAAACGCATTCGATAAGTTGACATAATAGCGGGTGAACATAATTTGTAAAAACATGAGAGTCAACACATATGGACATATGTGCCTGTCGCTGACCTAAGTGCTAAGTTTTCTATTGATTCACGTGTGGGTTTGGAGAGCACTAACCAAAACCTTCAAAAAGTTACTGTTACAGTATTGATGACTTTCGTTGAACCCCCTGAACCCTCCAAAATCAGGTTCAGATACCTGATAGCCTCTATGGCTTGACAGCTTAGCTGATCTCCTATATTCTGTAGTCTGATTATGATTCACACTACACAGCGTTAATGTAAAAATCTTCCTTACTTATTCTTTCCCTAGAAATAATGTAAACCAATGGCCCCAAATTCCAGGCTTTCGGATCAAGTGAGTTTTAAATTCAGCTTTTTCACAAGTAATAGCTTGTGTTAGGTAACTTAGTTCCCTTCTTTAATGGTTTGTTTTCTGCCATTAATGTTGGGGATAATATTAGCTACTTAATTATTTAAAATAATTAAATGAGGCAATGCACAAAAGGCTCTTGGGACATAGTAAAACACATATGAATGGTAGCTATGTTATTACAACTCTTTGTCAATGCTGTGAGTGAATTTTTCAAAACGAAATAAAATATGTGAATCGCAGATTATGACAAATTCACCCTTTATACCAAAGGCATTTTGGTTTACTTAATAGTATACCTAACATGATAAAAAGCATTTAGACTTGATTTGACTTGATGTTGTGCCTACTCATTAGCTCAGCTAGTAACGAACCTTCACAGGCAGTCCACACAACAGCAAACCAAATTATTATTTTTTCTTACAGTTTATCAAACCAAATTATTTTTCCTTACCGTTTAGCTTTCTGATATCCAAATCCACAGCATTTGTCAACAACTTGCCTTGATACGATACGTATAGTCGAACAGTCTTGGCAGACACACGGGGATACTTTATAGTCTGAAAACTAAAGATGCTGGTAATCCCACGCAGCTGCACTCGACTTGCTCCTGACCGTTGTCCTGCTCAGGTCATGCTGAGGGGCCCTGTGCTCCTGACCTCCTACCTTCATCCTATCTACCGAAAAGTCTTCAAGATCCTATTATTTCAAAAACCCTTTTTCCACTGAAAATGTGTAGCTGGACACTAGAGGGATCTTGACAACAGAAATGCTGTGTTGTGAGGTCATGGGAGTGCCAGCACAATTATGCTGCTGGGGCCCGGGAGAAAAGACAGTGGTGAAGAGAATGACACCGAGAGATGAGATGGAGAGGTGAAGTTGGCTTGGATCCCTTGTGTTTAATGTTTATTTATTCTTGAGAGAGAGAGAGAGAGACAGAGTGCGAGCAGGGGAGGGGCAGAGAGAGAGGGAGACACAGAATCCGAAGCAGGCTCCAGGCTCCGAGTGGTCGGCACAGAGCCCGATATGGGGCTCGAACCCACGAACCGTGAGATCATGACCTGAGCTGAAGTTGGACGCTTAACCAACTGGGCCACCCAGGCGTCCTGGATCCTTTGTGTTTAAAGACTTACTATAGGCATGGACATTTCAGTCATCATGTTGCAAACTCAGCGTATTTTAATCGTCCCTCCCACTTCTCTGCAACGCTTCTCTTCTGTTCTCCTCCTTAGCTTAATGGCATTGCCATTGGCCAGTTGGTCACACTGGAAATCATCCATAGCTTAATGTAAATTATTTCAACTACTGTGTGTATTTGTTCCTCAGTTAGCAAATGCTCTTTTGCTAATTTTTAACTGGAGAAGGAAGACTGCAATGAAAGGGGAAAAAATGAAGGATGTTGGCCTAAGCACATCCCATGTGTGACCCAGTCTGGTTGTTTACCATGAAAGAAAAAAAGCTGTTTGATATCCAGCATCAGACTCAGCATAATTTTTTTAAGTTTATTTGTTTTCTAAGATTTCTTTTGAGAGAGAGAGAGCAGCAGCAGGGGAGGGGCAGAGAGACAGGAAGAAGGAGACAGAATCCCAAGCAGGCTCCGCTCTGTCAGCACAGAGCCCGACGCAGGGCTTGAACTCTCGAACCATGAGATCACGACCTGAGCCAAAGTCAAGAGTCTGATACTTAACTGACTGAGACACCCAGGCACCCCAGATTGTATACAATTTCAGCAACAAGAAAATCTGGCATCTCCACAATAGCACAAAGGCTGGTTTCTCCAGCAAGGGACAAAAATCCCATTCATTCACTCATATGCAAAAAGGAGACAAACACTTTTCTCATTTAAAAATGAGAAACTGAAAACTTGAAAATGGCAAAAATGAACACGTTCATTCCAAGAAAACGTAGAAATACATGCTTTTTGTTCGTTTCTCAACATCCATTAACTCTACCACTGGTAACGACCGCTGGGTTTTCTTTTTGAGCAGCCACCCCTACCTTGCTTTTAGTCTATACGTTCGGTCAAGTCACATCAGTGCCATTCCCAGGTTGAGCGGCAGGTCATGTGACTCAGCCCGGGCTGAGCAGAGCAAGGCGCTCTCTTGGCCACAGAGATGCTTTCAGGATGAGTCCATCCAAGCCAACCAGCCCCAGTCAGAGCAGCCCCACGACTTTCGATTCAGTGGCTGACAAGACACACTTTGGTTTCTGCTGGACTTGAAGCTGACAGCGATATGAGCCTGGCTTGTGAGCGGCCATGACCACCTGACAGCACGAGGGCTGGAGCTGGGCGACGAGAAAAATGCATGGTAATTTCAAGTCCACGAATCACGGCATGCCTAAATCAGCTGCAGTCTCGTACTTTTTCGGCTGCGTCAGTCGGCACATTGCCTTTTTTCATCGAAAACTATAGAGTTGGTATTTGATAATTTGCAACGTAGAAATCTAACTTAAGTTTTAGTGAAATCAGTGCAATAAAGAACATGGTGTGGGAGAAGGAGGGGACGATGGTGGCAAGAGTAAAAGTTCAAAAAATGAAGAGAGGTGATGAACACAAATGTGAACAACTCCCTGCCATCAGTCATGAAACAGAACTTGGGGGGTGCAGAATTCCATGTCCTCTGTGGTGGCATACACAAACGATGGGACTATTCTGTGCTACCACGTGCTCTGGGGAGGTCAAGGATGAGGACCAAAAGACATCACGTGATTTGGCAAAAGAAGAATGGGAAAATTTAAGGTGGTAGTTCTAAATTAAAAAAAAGAAAACCATAGGCATAGTAACGATTCAAGAAACCCTCATGCAAAAGTTCTGAACTTTCTCACAGACTATTATTTCATCAAAGCCAAGACTGATGATTTTAAGACCACGGGTGTTTTTCAGCACTAAGGAAGTACCTCTGCAAATTAAACTATAACACTAATTATAATATGCATCGCAAGTAAGAGCTATCAAAATGTAAGAAATGGACATTTTAGATTTGGTAAAATATGATAACAGCACAACAGAGTGAATGATAGCAGCAGTTGTCTGTCATTTGGTGATTTATTTAAATAATATTCATCAAGGGTTGTCACTTCATACAAGAGTTGCTTTTGTTGATTTGTTTTTATGTCTGTCTGCTAGAATAAAGGAGAAATTCAGTTCTCATCTCAGTAATTATCTAAGAAAAGGAAAGCCTTTTTAGGTAGCTGTATGGAAATGCTTCCCATTGTATATGGTGGTTGTTAAATGGAATTCATCACTGAGTCTCTAAAACCATTTTTCTGGGATGCTGACTTGGTTTGTCTTATACGAACCAGTTATACTTAAAGGCCACCAGGATCCTGCTGAGGCCATGTCTGCTGTTTTTGATCCAATGAGCACGACGTTGGTCCCAAACACTGTTCTAGATGCTAAGGACACCAGAGTGCACAGGACAAAGGAGGCCTTGCCTTCTTAGAGCTTATATTCTAGTTGAGAGGAAACAGTCAATGAATGTGAAAACAATGAACAAGAAGGTTTCTTACAGTGGCAAGTTTACTAAGAAAATAAATAAGGGGGCCCCTGGGTGGCTCAGTCGGTTGAGCGTCTGACTTTGGCTCAGCTCATGATCTCACAGTTCATGAGTTCGAGCCTCGCGTCGGGCTCTGTGCTGACAGCCCAGATTCTGTGTCTCCATCTCTCTCTGCCCCTTCCCTGTTCACACTCTGCCTCTCTCTCAAAAATAAACACTTAAATTTTTTTTTCATTAAAAAAAAGAAATAGGGTGATGGGGAGAATATTTTAAATACATAGGGCAGGCCTTTGTGGGATGATCTGAATAATGAGAAAGAACTAATCGTGAAAATACTAGGGCAAAGTGTGATACGGGCAAGGGGTGGCACATGCAATGGCCCTGGGGCGGGAACGATCTTCTATGTTGAAGAGGCACAAGCAAGGCCCCGGGGTGGGAACATGGTGCGTGGAAAAGCACAGATAAAGCCAGAGAGACTGAGGCATGAAGAACAGTGGTTCTCAGCCGTGGCAACACAACAGAACCAAGCAGGGGATGTATAACATAATACCCACCATTCTCCAGGATCCTCTGCAGAACTTCTGATGTGTTTGGCACAACAGGGGCCCCGCTATCAGTCCAGATGCCTAGGCCAGTCTCGTGGGTCACCAAGGATGGAGCCACAGCCGCACAACAACGTAGCTATAGCCCAGTGTAAGACGAGACGCTATGATGCCAGACTCAGAAATACATGAGGGCGACGGACACGGTCAGCGCAATGCTGCTCGCTTCCGCCAACAAGCCCGCTCCACACAGCCATCCCTCTCCTCTCTCCCTTCTTCTGAGTGGCTACTTTCAGGAGGTCTGTGCCGGGATGGGAGATGTTCTGGTCTGACCGCAATTTTCTTCACGATCCGGAGTTTTTGTGCTTGTCCGATGTTCGCTTCCCAGTCAGCCCTCCCTCCCTCCCTCCCTCCCTTCCTTACTCCCCTCCTCCCTTCTCCTTCTTCCCTCCTCCTCCCTCCCCTCCCCTTCCCTTCCCTAATACAAGGTCCGTCTATGCTCAGCTTCAACAGGTTGCCTCCTGGACGGGTGACTGACCTGTGCGACTCTGTCTGCCCACCTGCCGTCCGCGTGTGCACTTCCCGTCCTCCCTGCGAGACGTGCACACTTTGCACCACGCAGGACACACCCGGGTTTCTGAGTCTGCAGCTCCAGTGGCCTCTCTCGCTATTCTTTCAGACATACCCCTGTTCGATTCCTACTCTTTGGGGCAACTTTCTACTAATTTTGTGTTTGGGTTTTAGCTGTCTCCTACTTTTGCCTCAACTAGAGTGTGAATGGGTTTCTCTCTCCTTGTTGCTCCTGAATGCTTTCGGGAGGGCACTGTGTAACTATTAACCTCACACTGTCATCTTCAAGATGGAAATCGGTCACCGACGTGTTCATCATGGGGCTACGAGGGTCCTCAGCTACGCGTGACAACTGTTGGTGGCCACCATGGTGTTCCCTTCCGTGAATCTGACTCCTGAAAGAACTCTGGTCTCTCACAAAACCCTAGATAACCAGACAGAAGGAAAATAGCATACTTCAGTTTCAGTAAAAGCTTAAACGGAGCCCAGACTTGAGGACAGTTTGTGGCCTTGGTTCGAGCCAGACTTTCAGGATTCCCAATTCCTCTGTAGATCGCATCCTACTTTCGATCCCTGGCAACGTGCGTGCTCCCTTTTGGAACATGATTCTGTTCAGTTCACCTTTATGCCTTGGAGTATAACTGAAAGCTTAGTCATTTTTGACAGTTCATTTCAACTCAATAGCATGCAGTAATTGCTTTAGCTCCCAAAGTGAGATCTTTTTTTCTTTTCCTTTTTTCTTTTCTTTCTTTTGTTCTTTCTCTTTCTTCTTTTTTTCTTTCCCTTTGTTTCTTTTCTTTTTCCTTCTTTCCTTCCTTCCTTCCTTCCTTCCTTCCTTCCTTCCTTCCTTCTTTCTGTATATTTGAAAGAACCAGTTAAGCTTTTTTTCACCTCTAGGCTACACTATGTGGACATTAAGCCCACTACTGGTTTATCGATATGGCTGGTAAAACCCTCTGCTCAGGTTCACACGGCTGTATATCGCCAAGCGGCTGTGAGCTTGTCCCCACCGTGTGTGCAGAATCCTCCTTCTCTCCCTGGGCCACACTCAGTCCCTTTCTACCAAACTGTCACTGTAAACTTATCCCATTTGAATCCTTATTCTTTAGGCCAATGGTGACCATCATCTATTCTGATATATTCTTGGTTTTAATAACTGAAACACAGAGGTGATACTCCGAATAATACTTAGGCTTTGTGCAACGGAAACATTATTATTTAACAACATCAACACTTGAAGAAGCATTTGCAAAAATGTCCTTCCAACATAACAGATATACGATACATTTCTGAGAAAAAAATGTATATATATTAAATTCTTTGTAATGTTTATTTATTTTTGAGGGGGGGGGGGGCATGAGCAGGGAAGGGGCAGAGAGAGAGGGAGACACAGAACCCGAAGCAGGCTCCAGGCTCCGAGCTGTCAGCACACAACCCGACTCGGGGCTCGAACTCCCGAACCGGAAGATCAAGACCTGAGCCGAAGTCTCTTAACTGACTGAGCCACCCAGGCGCCCCTAAGAAAATATATTTAGATTTACCAACAAATGTCTAGAACGCAGCCAATTATCTGGACACAAATGGTAGTGTACCTTATGAGGAAGATCATCCCAGGCCTTTTTCTTCCCACAGTATAAACAATTGTTTTTTTTAAATGGACTCACATTGAAATAAATAGTTTTAGGAATGTTTTCAGGAAAGAAAAGTCAAATAAGCTTTGCATTTAAAAAGATTTCACACAAACCTGATGTCCTTCAGTAGGTGAATGGATAAGCAAACTGTGGTGCAAACAGGCGATGAAATATTATTCAGCAATGTAAGGAAATGAGCTCTCAACGCCCTGAGAAGATGTACGGGAACTTAAATGCATGCTACTAGGTACAAAGAGCTAGTCTGACGAGGCTACCTACTGTATGATTCCTAGCATATGACGTCCTGCAAAAGGCAAAACTACGAAGACAGTAAGAAGATGAGTGGTGGGGCACCTGGGTGGTTCAGTTGGTTAAGCGTCCGCCTCTTGGTCTTGGCTCAGGTCGTGATCTCACAGTTAGCGAGTTCGAGCCCCCTGCCGGGCTCTGCACTGTCAGCTTGGGATTCTTTCTCTCCTTCTCACTCTGCCGCTCCCCTCTCTCTCTCTGTCCTTCTCCCTCCCTCTCTCTCTCTTTCACACACACACACACACACACACACACACACACACACACACACTAAATAAAGTTAAAAAAAAAAGATCACTGGTCACCAGGAAACTGTGCGGAGAAAGGGCTAAATACACAGAACACAGGGAACTTCTAGGGCAGTGAAACTTTTCTCTATGGTGCTACAATGGTGGATGCATGTCATTATACATTTGTCCAAACCTATGGAATATACAGCACCAAGAGTGAACTCTAATTGCAAACTCTGAGCTTTGGGTGATAATAGTTGCCACCGGTAGGCTCATCAACTGTAACAAATGTAGGATGAGATGTTGATATTGGGGAGACTGGGGGGGCAGGAGGAGTATGGGAAATCGTTGTACATTCTTCTAAATTTTGCTGTGGACCTACAACTATCCTCTCTCCCCAAAGTCTTTAAAATTGTTTACCTTTCATCCCATATTGTTTTGCTCCTTTTTTAAATACAACAATTGTACGTCAAAATTTTGTTCAAGAAATACCGGTCATTTACTTGTGGAACTGAGTATGTCACATAATTACTGATTTGAGGATGATGCGATGTATCCCTTTCATTGTTCAAAAACTGTCTTAAATCATTTTTTTTGCCCCAATTTTTTTAATGGAGTAAGTTGACTAAAATTTTCAAATACAAACTATATCAAGATAGGCACAGGATAAGATCGCTTTACACAGCTCAAAGGTAGGCTGATAATAATTTATTTTCTGTCTTTAATAAACCAGTCATACATGCAGCCACTCTCTCTCTCTAAAGTCTTTTATGTAAACCTCAAATACATGTCTAATCTTGCACTAATTCATAAATACGGGAAAGCACCATGGAGGGGAGGGTCACAGAAGTGTAATGGCCTAAAGAAGGTGAAGGAAAAGCAAGAGGGGAGGACCCGGGGAAGCAGCTCCGAAGAGGAAAGGACAGATGCAGGCATGGTTAGGGTTACGGTTGGGGAGAACAGGAAGTTGAGGCAGGGCATCGTCCCAGCTGAGAGGAGGGAGGTCAGCAGCGAAGGAGGACCAGGGAGGAGGTCTGGGATGACTCCCGACGGGATGGAGAGGGAACAAGTCAAGCACAAGCGAAGGACAGCAGCGTGATGCTAAAGGGTCCTTCCAGCTGCAGCTGGAGGCTGTGAATGGTCAGCACTGGCCACTGAACGTTTATGGGATTTTAAAGACATTTGGGGGAGAAGAACAGGAAAATCACCGCACGGGACTAACCTATGGCAGGACTTTTCTCAGGGGATGGAGCAGATACACGTGGACAGGTGGAAGCGGACGGTGCTGGCCAGGCCAAGGCAGCTCAGGAACCAACATGGGCCCGGCTACGCGGGAAGGGGAATGGCGACGAGGGGGAGGACGAGGAGGCCGGTGGACAGCAGTCCAAGAAGGTGACAGGGGCAGGGCCTCGGCTTCTTCATGACAGTTCCTACGTGCAAAGGACGTTCGGGGCAGGTTTCCGTGCTCAGACTTGAGAGGCTGGAAAACATTAAGCCCGACTCCGCAACAATTTGCCGAGCAATCCAAGATGGTAGCAGGTACCAAGCTGCCAAGCATCATGGAAGCAGAGGCCACTGGACCCAAATGCAGGAAACTGGGAGGCCGTGTAGAGCGAGGCTTTAATGGAACTCAGCACCCAGCTGGATGGGCAAGCGGAAGGTTTTAACGTGGCTGTGTGGGAGCGTAAGTGGAACGAAAAGCAAGGTTAACCAGCAGAGCAGGAATGGTTTGAAGTGAATAATGAGGCATCCCATTTTGGACAAAGATGCGGGACGAGCGGACTGCTGGATGGAGACACACAGTCTGCGGTCTGCGATCAGGGCAGGCGAGCCAGAGGAGCTCTGAGGCGCTACAACACAAGCCATTGCTAATGGAAGTCTGGCCTTTCAATCTTCCCCCTCCCTTTTCTGAATGCAGCAGATTAACTTTTAGATATCTGTTTGTTTGACTGGGGCAGGAGTTGACAGCCACACTTTGGATATAATATAGAAATCACATCGAAAGCATATCCTGTGGAAAATTTCCACCCCCAGACTGAGATATAATTGGCAAATACAAACTGCATATATTAAAAAAATTTTTTTAATGGCTATCTATTTTTGAGAGAGAGAGAGAGAGAGAGAGAGAGAGAGTGAGCGCACATGAGCAGGGGAGAGGCAGACACACATAGAATCCGAAGCAGGATCCTGGCTCTGAGCTGTGAGCACAGAGCCTGATAGGGGACTTGAACTTATGGACTGGACGGGAGATCAGGACCTCAGGCCAAGTTGCACGCTTAACTGACTGAGCCACCCAAGCACCTCAAAATTGTAGGTGTACAACGTGATGTGAAATGATCCCCGCCATCAAGCTAATTAACACACCTATCACCTCAAGTACTTACCGGTTCCCGCTCTCCTTCCCTCCCCCTCCCCTTCTCTCCTTCCTTCCTGCCTTTCTTCCCTGGTCAGAACACTTAAACGCTATCACCTTAACCAAATTCCACTGTACGGTATAGTATGAGATGTTATAACGGTTATTATCAAAAACGACAGGAGATAACAAGCGTTGGCGAGGACGTAGAGGAACCGGAACTCTTACAACCGGAACTGTTGAGGAGAACGTAAGATGGCACAGCCATTATGGAAAAACAGCGTGGAGGTTCCTCAAAAGGTTAAAAATAGAACTATCACATGATCCAGCAATGCCACTTGTGGGTATATATCCAAAGGAAGTAAGTCACGATACTGAAGACGTAGCTTCACTTCTGAGTCCGCTGCGACCTCATTCACAACAGCCAAGATATGGAAACAACCTAAGTGTCCATCAACACATGAACGGACAAAGAAAATGTGGTGTATGTATGCACGGCTCATTTTTTAGAGACTATTTTTCAGAGCAGTTTCAGGCTTACAACAGAACTGAGAGGGAGGTACGGAGATTTGCCATATACCTCCTGCCTCCACACATGCACAGACTCCTCCGTTTTCAATACCACTCACCGGAATGGTACGTTTTTTACCAAAGCTGAATTATACTGACACCTCATAATCACTGAAAGTCCGTATTTTACCCTAGACTTCACTCTTGGTGTGTATGCTCTATAGGTTTGGACACATATATAATGATATATAACCATCACTATATAATATAACAGTATTTTCTTTTTTGAAATGGGGGAGTAGGGTTCCATTCATTTATTTTCTTTCCAGCTATACTGGGTATATTTGACATACAACATTTTAAAGGCATAAGGTGTACAATGTGTTGATTTGATACATTTATGTACTGCAAAATGATTACCACCTTTTGTTGACTTTATTTGAAAACACAATCTACAAATAACCAAAATCTATGAGTTGGAAAAACGTCTTCCAAATGTTTAATGTGTAGCAAATAAAGGATTAACATCACTTGCCAGTAAGTAGTTAATATTTTTAAATCGGGCAACATAGAAAAATCTGGAGCCCTTCCCACTATGAACCTAAGAAGACTTTATGAAACTAAATAGTTTTCTTTTAAATGTCAAAAGAGGCAAACATGATAAAATGATTTTTAGGTTTTTTTCCTCCTTGCTTCCAATTTACATAAATTCTTATCTCTTAAAGGAAAATGACTCTTCTGGCTCACCTCCATTTGATTACTACATGTAGAAACAAAGTCATAAACCAAATATGCAGATGATCATGGCTTACTGAAAGGTACAATACAATATCCACTTTTAAATATGGATTACATAAATACATTTCTCTAAGTTTTTATATTTTGGCCTGTCGCAACAGTTTCACATAGTGATGAAATTCAAGGATGATCCTTTTTGTTTGTTTTTTTGTTTTTTAATGTTCATTTTAGACAGAGAGAGAGAGAGCGAGAGAGCGCGCGAGCGCGCTAGCGGGGGAGGGGCAGAGAGAGAGGGAGACACAGAATCCGAAGCAGGCTCCAGGCTCCGAGCTGTCAGCACAGAGCCTGACGCGGGGCTCAAACTCACAAACCACGAGATCACGACCTGAGCCGAAGTCGGATGTTCAGCCGATTGAGCCACCCAGGTACCCCAAAAATAAAATTGAGATAATGAATGTCATGGAGCCCTTTTGTGAATCTAGCTCAGAATCTAGCCAGTACAGCTTATTTTTCGTAATATCATAATTATCTTCAGAAGTGGTTGCATAGGAAGTATTCCCCCCAAATAATGAAATTTATTACACCTACAGAGTTCTTCCAATATAATGGACTGAGAAGACATGAGAGAGCACCATTTGTACCACCAAGACACGGAAATTCTTCACAAAAGGTAATACTTTACAAATATATAGTCAAATAGGAAAGAATGGAACATTCTCAAGGCTAGAAAAAAGAATGGAAATCAGAGGCAGAGATGCAGGTTATTAGATCCACATATGGATCTAGGGCCTAGATACTGAGCCTGAATCCTAACGCTCAACAAAGATGGGAGAGTTGGCCTCTGTCCAGAAGAAGGCCGGAGCTCCCACCATGAAAGAAAGTACAAGAAGAGATCCCTCCCTCTCTAAGGCTTGTGATAGAAAGATGAACCACTGGGTAGAAAGAAAGCAAAGTCATAAGCTTGCACCAACTACAAGCCTGTACCATTTATAGGTGTGAATGTGTCCAAATTTACAAAAGATATGTGCTGCTATCACCCCAAGCCATGGAATTTACATAAGAGCTGCTCTGAGACCCATAAAACCTCTGCATCCCAGCAGATACATGAGAAGAAACACCACTAGGGAGACTTTCACACCTGCTGCAGTTGAGATTCCTATCTAAGAATAACTCTCAGTGTAGATGAGCTCACACAAAATAATTACAAATCACTGCAGCAATTAAACCATCATGATGTGGAAGGAGGGCATCAGCAGCCTGAGCAGAGACGGAAGACGGAAACGAGAAGGGCCAAAATGCATCTAGTGAGGATTCAAGAAGGAGGTGGAAAAAAAAATACAAGAGAGAAGCATTTTTCAAAGAGATAGTGATGTCCACCTTTCCAGACTCGTAGAAAGGTTCTCAGTGGAACCCTAAGCACCGTGTGGTATTTCTTAAAGAAACATACACCGCAGGACAGCCGCCTGGGCGTGAGTTGGGTCAAAGGAAGGGACTGGAATATCGTTCTTTTGTTATTCCAGCTGGGTCATTCTCACCAAAGTTTGGATTATGGAAAGGAAAGGGGAAAAGAGGCCGGAAAGCCAAACTTAGGCCGCAAAATAGGATGATATGTGAAGGGTGATACAACTGTTGCTTCAGATAAGTATACTAACACGAAAAGCTTTCATAAAAAAGGTGAGAACAGCGGGCTGGACAGCATCGCGCTGTGCTCGACACGTCTCAAGACTTGCTAACGGAACGCCGTGCCAATGAGATGCTATCTTATGTACTGTACAGGCCTTCTGTATTTCCTAATTTATTGAAAAAATCAGAGAAAACTACTTAATTAGAAAATGAAGGCACTGAAGTCCCCTCCAAGACTTCTGCAGGGTTTCGAAGGAAGAATCCGAGGCTGTCAGGGCACCGCGGTTACTGGTGCTGACTCTCTATGCTAGCGAACGTTCACCTTAAAGATGAGTCTTCTTCCTTGATTCAAAGCGTTACTAGCAATAGTTTTGTCGACTAGACATTTGAGCTAGCTGGCATTCACAAGAAGAACTTGTGAAAGTTTTCTTTCCTCTTGTCTCTGTGCTAGGGCCGGGGCAGTGGGGGTGGGGAGGGAGTGTGGGGCGAGCAGGGTGTAAGGTCTGTGTTATTCCTCAACCCTGCTGAGCAATCACCTTGGCAAACCACAGCCTCTCTGGGCCTGGTTTCTGTCTGTGTTAAGTGGGGCCCTCCTCACAGGGTGCTTGTGAAGACGGACCGTGCCAGGCCTAAAGGAGGAGCTCGCTCAAGGGGAGGAACAAAGCACTTTTCTTTTTTTTTTTAATTAAAAAAATTTTTTTGATGTTTGTTTATTTTTGAGACAGAGCATGAGTGAGGGAGGGGCAGAGAGAGAGAGGGAGACCCCGAATCGGAAGCAGGCTCCAGGCTCTGAGCTGTCAGCACAGAGCCTGACGCGGGGCTCGAACTCACCAACCTCGAGATCATGGCCTGAGCCGAAGTCGGACGCTCAATCGACCGAGCCACCCGGGCGTCCCAGCGCTTTTCTTTTTACAGCAAGTGCTAGAAGTCAGAGGGACAGCAGCAAGCTCTACGTGTTAGAGGCAAAGTCTTTGGAGAAAGATTTACTGGGTATTTACCTGAAATCATTTCAGAGTATAGGCGATTATAAACAAACAGAGTCAAGAATCTTAAGGGAGAAGGATACCAAGGATATGGAAGAGGAACCATGGCTTCCAAGAGCAGCCATGGGGCAGGCGTGGAAGCCGTGGACTGGCTGGGGACTGGAGCATCTGGGAACCAAGCCTTTGAAAGGCAAAGCAACCTCGGTTATAATCCAACCCACAGAATTTCATGTAAATAATCTGGTGACTCCTAAAGACATTTTTATGAAAACAACTTTTATAGAGCCTTAGCCTTTTTTTTCAGTGTTTGTTTATTTCAAGACACAGAGTGTGAACAGGGGAAGGGCAGAGAGAGACTCCCAAGCAGGCCCTGTGCTGTCAGCTCAGAGCCTGACACAGGGCTCGATCTCACCAACCCTGAGATGGTGACAATCATCTCACCTTGATGCCGAAATCCAGACTCAGAGGCTGAACCTCCTGAGCCACACAGGTGCCTCAGCCTTAGTCTTTTTATACCTGGTTGCTACTGAGGCCCCTGTCTTCAATGCAATATGACTGTAGTTAAGATTTCCTAGTTTTTCAACTTCCCCTTTTATCATTCAGGTCATTTACCGTATGTTATTTTTGAAAAAGGAGTTTAGCAACAAACAGTAAAGTCTACTAAGACAAAATATTCCAGGCACATTTCTATAAATTAATACCAGGTTCCTGTTACTTATCCAATTAAGTGTTCATTGTTTTATGATTAACGTAAGTATTCATGTAATTACACTTCATTATAACGGACTGACTCAAGGGTTTGCACGTGCTGCAACCAAGCCCACCTACATGCTGAGAACTTAATCTGAGTGATCTCAGCCAGGGATCCAGAACTGCCTACAAGAACAGTTAACCTTTTGAAACCCAGTCCAAAGAGCAGATGTCTAACTATCGCCAGGTTTTCAAAGGAATCCATGACCTTAAAATAGTTAGGAAGCATTAATTTACTATGTCCTTCCTTTTCCTGATGTCTCCTATTCCAGCACAAGTATCTCCCTCATGTGTAACAAAATGATACACTAAACAGTCAGGCAGTTATAGGTAGCTATTTTGTTTCCGTATTTAGAAGGTGTCAGGATGGGAAAGTTACAGGCAAATATAACTTCAAACGAGGAATACTTCACACAGATAACCCCGTATTTGTACCACTCACGCCATGTAACCAGTTGTGTTGACTTCACATAAATTTAACTACCAAAGATACAACGAAATGGGCACTTTTTGAAAAATCACAAAGCAACATCACCTAAGCCGTTAGGAAATTAGAAGGGTTATTATATTACAATAAGCATGTCCCTATAAATCACTTTCTAACAGTGCAATTCTAGAGAAAGAAGTAAAATTAACATTAACTCTTTGCTTAACTGTACGTCCATAGATAGTTGCCTATTTTGCCCAAAGGGCATTAGAAGCTCTTTTAGGACACAATCGAAAGAACTGAACATCTAAATGAGGGCCTAATAACTTTTAAAAAGTCATACCCAAGATAATACAATGATGCTGATTGAAATGTAATAGTGTACATATATATTTAATATAATCTATCTAAAATATCCTCTGGACACAATTAAAATGATTCTTTACAAATGAAATGAGTCATATGATCCTCATTCTCTCTGAAAGAGGTATTAGGATAGTTTAAAAAAGCAAATACATTATTTGTTAAACATCAAAGTTTCCTGATTTCTTTCATAGGCTGCTATGTATATCTAATGATTTGCACTTGCTAAATGGATTTTCATCACTGTATTTCTTCCGATATTTATCTTATAGATGTAATTGTTTTACAGGCCAGGTTTTCTACACTTTTAAGCCCACACTGTACATGAATGATTTAGGTGTAATATCTACTAAAAATTGTGTTTAATGTCTGGTTCAGTAATAACATACATTAAACATCAAAAAAGCATAGGACTTAAGCAAAACGAAATACTTGAAAACACGGTAACCCAATGAAGTTAAAAGTCTACTCTGCATATTTTTACACACGCGGAATAGATGTCACTTTGGAGACACCTCTTTTCTAGAGAGGAAGTTCTCCTACCAGAGACACTGAACCTTTTAGTGAAACATTCCATCACGAAAACCAGGAGGTCAGCTCCTGGAAATTTTTGAAAAATATTGTGATATCTATTGTATTTTTTGGGGGGGGGGTGGTTAAGAGCCTGCTCCTATTCAAGAAAGAAAAGCACAGGAAGAGCCATAGGAAAATAGTTGCTTTAAAAGAAAACTAAACACGATTCCATTGCTTTACAAAAACAGATCTACCTGTTTTAAAGCCCACCCAGCGGCATTAACACACAGAGCGCCGTCGCTACCAATCGACCTGCACAACATTCGGCATCACTCGATGAGCTGTTTCACAAAAAAACTGCGTGTGATTGTGTCAGTATTTATAAACACCAGACCACCCAGTAACGACTTCAAAATTATCAACTCGCTAACTCTGGTTTAAGCAAACGAGAACATGCAAATACATAAATGCCAACCATGGGAACTTAACGAGGGATAATGGGTAGAACGGGGTTGGATCATCAAGTTATAATCCCACCGAGGAGCGGGTGAGCCACCTGTGATTTTAAGCATCTCTGTGTCTCCGCGAAAACGCCCCAACTAACCCTGGGCAACTTTGTACTCGGTGCATTTACTCGGCTTACTCAGTGTCCGTGGATGGGCTAGTCTCCAATCCAGGGCAATGTTTTTTGGCAAAATCAATCTGCAGCAAACAAATCATTCTCATCTCCATTCCGTCTCATCCCCGCACACCCCCCCCCCCCCCCCCCCCCGCCTCCCCCCCCCCCCCCGCCCACGCCGGCCTCCCTCCCCCTCCCCCCTACTCTTCCCCTCCCCCACCCCGGCCCCGACAAAGTTACTTAAGGGCTGTGGCAGAGCGCACATCAGTTAGCAAAGTTTTCTCGCGCAAAGAAAGGCCACCTGTCCCAGCTACGTTTCCCACCTGTGCCAGAGCCCTCAGAGCCTGGCGGAGGACGTCCCACGCTGCGTGGGACACAGGGGGTGGCGAGGGAGAGGGGGGCGGGGTGGGAAGGTAGCTCCGGGGTCTCGGGGAAGGGCTGCGGAGGAACCAGGCGGCCCCAACCTCGGAGGAGTTCGTTCAGGGGCTGCAAGAGAAGGAAGGAAGGACATCCGGGCAACGGAGAGCGGAGTGGTGGTCCGTGACCATTCTCTCTACCTGCGGTCCTCCCGGCGGTCCGGGCGAGCAAACGGCCACCGCACTTCCCTTCATTCCCGACGGGATGAGACCCCCGGCTTCTCCCCGGACCGCGCGGGCCTGGGCTCCGTCCTCCTTCCTCGGCGACCGCAGCGACAGCTCTGCTCCTGGGCGGGGGCACCGCTCCCCCCGAGCCGCGGGGGCCCCCATCCCCGCCCGGGCTCCCGGCGCCACCGGCCGGGCGCGAGGGGAGGCGGGGGCCGTTCCCCTCGGGGGCTGAGACTCGGCCCGGCCCCCCCGCACCGCCCCGGGGCGGCCCCGCGCGCGCGCTCGCCGGACCCAGCAGGGGGCGCCGCCGGCGGGACGCGCCCCCAGGCTCCCTC